>NC_086353.1:1952774-2252774 GCF_036324505.1 Eleginops maclovinus
CAACAGTTTATATGATAGTGTTGCTCAAATCTCAAAGTTTTATCAAAACACTATTTCTTACAAGGTAAAAAAAACTCAGATTTTACAAGTATTTAAAAAAGTTAAGATGCATTTACCTATATTATATATAACTTTGTTCATAATTAAGGGGAGGGTTTAAATGAAGCAGACGAAAGAAATGAATGAATTGAGAGTATTTTCATCGTCTACCAAATGTTGTGTCATTTAGTATGTGTATTATTTTATTTGTAAAAGACAGTCAGGGTCCAAATTCATGTCTGACTGCTGATTTTTTTACATTTAAATGGCAAATCCAGGTATGAATGTATAAAAAGGTATATCATTTTAAGATGTTAGTGTAGTTCAAAGAGCAACATGTATTCAGTAATGGGAAATAACAAAGTACATTTACTCAGGTACTATTTTGACTTACATTTTAAGCTACTTAATACTTTGTACTTCTACTCATCTTAGAAGGAAATACTTTACTTTTTACTCCACTACATTTAACACTTCGTTATTTTTTTACAAATAAAACACATGATGTCCTTACGTGTTATGATGACCTACTAATACTGTACTACAAAAGTGACAACAATTCTCAGTTTCCACTGATAGAACCGTACTAATATAACATTATATGATTAAAATACTGTACAAAAAAAAGAGCTGCTTGTCATGTGATGTGTTTACATGTCAGAAAGCTTATCAAAGTAACAACATTTCTCCTTTTCAGTGATAAAAACAGGTTAAAATAATAATATCATATGATAAGAACACTGTTAGAAGAAACACTCTGCATTATGATTTGTATTGTTGACACTTGAAGTTGATTTTACTGATAAAACTTCTCTTAATTCATGAATTGTACTAGTAATTCACTGCCACTTACCAACAGCAGCAGAAACTCCTGACACCAGAAGCAGCAGGGCCATGATTGCACCATCCGGCATCATGTTGTCAGGCCTTCAAACGAAGAGACTAAACACCCGAGAAAAAACGACTTCCTCCTCAACGAGGACAGAATAAAAACATTGGAATGAAATCAAACGACGCTTTATAAAAACACATTACAAACGGAGACTTCTCTAAGTTTTCTTTCCAGTGAAGTTCCTGAATGACAGATTCATTTATCACATCCTCTTTCCAGCCGGCGGGTGTGATTGTAAGAGTGGTGAGAGCTGATCAGAGCAGATAACCTGAACACCTTGATGACGTCACCGGAAGCCGTACCTTCAAAATATTTGTATTTAATTATATTTTCTTTATATTGTTTATGATATTATTTTCTGGATAACATCATAGTAGATGTATGTGTTTCATTTGAGTGGGGTTTACTGCCTCTTCCTGCACTGTATAGCATTTGCTATCTGTTATGTGTATTTTAAATTGTTAAAAATAAACTAAAATTAAGATAAAACGAGGAATGAATGGGAACAAAACTAAACAAATAGATGAATATATTAATAGGACAACACCTCATGTAAGTAAACCCTCCCGTAAATCCGGATAATGTGCGAGTATCGTTTAGTTTTTCTGTAGAAAATATAACTATGCAAAGTCAGTCTCGTCATTAGTGTAGCTTAAGTTAACCACAGACGTTGTGGTTAAATGGCAAGAAGTTATTTCGGAATCCAAAAAGAAAAGACACAAAACAGATGCTACTCTTCCATGAAAGTGGCTAAATAAGTAATAAATCAAATACGAGTCGTTGTGATTTCCGGTTGTGTTTTTCCTTTTGCACAGGTAAATCAGTTTCTAAGAAAGGCTGGTGTTTGTCGCCACCTGCTGTTAACTACCTGACTCTGCACTAATTAATTACGTTGGACAGAACTCGAAGAGAACTACGGAAGAGTATTAGGCCCAAGTGTGAAAAAATGTAGTGATCAGAAAAAGAAATCACAAAACAAATAGTTTAAAAAAACAATTTAGAAATAAAACAAGTGTTTCTGATTTTCTGGAGTCAGTTTTTCAATATATATATTTGTTTTATCTGACTGTTATCTGGGGGAAAAGAGGATAATCCTGACCTTAATCTGAAACAATATGCTGTCAAGAATTGGAAATAGGTTTTTGCTCTTCCTACCCTCTGTGCTGTCATGGCAGGACTGACTATTTTTTTCCTCTCTGCACACTCAACTCGACACGTGCTGAGTAATTACAGCCTCAGCCAGTAATCCTGCAAAGAGGTCGACTACAGACAGATGTTGAGCCGCACAGCTGGGTGGTCGTGTTTCATCAGCATGAACTACATTTGGAAATATAAATCAGAAAGACTGATGTCAGTGCCATTTGTTTAATGTGTGTGCTTTTTTCCTCAATTGTGTTCCACATGTCTGAGATTTGACCTTCAGAGGACCTTTTTCTGTCACTGAGCTTAAATATCACACACACACACACACACACACACACACACACACACACACACACACACACACACACACACACACACACACACACACACACACACACACACACACACACACACACACACTTTAATGTAGGGCATCTGCACGGCTTTGTGTCACATCATCGACCTGAATCCTTTTACTCTGATGCTTCATGTGTCAGCATGTGAGCAGCTGCTTAGTTGATGCACCCCCCCCCCCACACACACACACACATCCTCCCTACCTCTCTTGCTCTATTTGCTCCACTTGACCACCACTGGATGTTTAGTTGATCATCGTCTATTGACTCACAAACACTTCTCCATCTCATCCACCTCCGTCCCCTGAGCATCATGCGGGTGTTGCTGGAGAGCAGCTGGATGCGCTTTGGACCTGCAGGCAGAGGCTCGTACGACTGGGTGACAGGACCCCCATCAGCCCCGGAGAAACAGGTGTGTACGGGTAGAGCAGCAACGTAAATACGAAGATATTTCCACCTGCCATCCTTAAAATGTACCCTAAATTATGTGGATTTAAAATGATGTCAACCTGACCTTTTTTTTATATACACAAATTAGGCTTGATAGATTCAGAGACTTTTGGTAAAATAAGTACTTTATTAATCCCAAACTGGTTTTTGTTTCGGCAGAATAAAACAAAACAATGTATATATATATATATATATACATATATATATATATATATATATATACATATATATATATATATATATATATATGTATATATATATATATATATATATATATATATATATATATATATACATTTATACAGTTGACTGTGAAGATTTGGTATCATAATATTAAAATCTTACTCAAACAAAACAATAAAATGTGTTTGTAATGAAGAACTCAAAAGTATTGATTGAAGAAAGTCAACAACCTTTAAATGGCTGAAAAAGTTGAATCTCAAGTTTAACATAAATATACTTTTAGATCCAGGTTTTTATTTTCTTAATATTTGTGCTCTGTGTTTTCTTTTTTAAAAGTTACATCCCAAATCTTTAGCATGTTGAAAAATACGCTCTCATCAAATTCAATACATTTAGTAACCATACTTAAGTATTTAGATTTTTCGTTCTCCCTTTCTCTCTCTTAAAATCCTTTAAGCCTCATTCAGTGTAAAGCCGCAAACTTTTAGGACAGCACTTTGTGAAAAAGGACTTTGAGAATTAAAACTGCAGTCCATGCTGGGTCACGCAGGCGGCTTTAACATCAAATTGGGACACAGTGAGCCGCACAGCCTCGGGCCACATGTTGTTCTCACAGCTGCAGGTCGGACTTTAGAAAGTGTGATGAGCACTGATTGACAGCTGTTCCATTCCAGCAATACTGTGCAATATAATATATTTACAAACACTTCAACACTGATGACATGGACTCTTCGACATGTCGACGTCAGACTCTGGGATCGAACCACTGACCCTCTGACTGCTGCCCCCAGTTAATCCCCTGTGTTGTTGATGTTGATCTTCCTGTTCTTTCTCTCCTCCTCCTCCTCCTCCTCCTCCTCCTCCTCCTCCTCCTCCTCCTCCTCTTCCTCCTCCTGAGGTAGTAGCTCTCTCTGTATGGACTTGGCTTCAAGTTCAAGTCCTCATCAAATTTTTCTCTGGCAACTCTCCATAAACTTGTATGTTAACTGTTGAGCCCAAAGATAATATAGTGTGTGTGTGTGTGTGTGTGTGTGTGTGTGTGTGTGTGTGTGTGTGTGTGTGTGTGTGTGTGTGTGTGTGTGTGTGTGTGTGTGTGTGTGTGTTTGTGTGTCTGTACTGTTTATATACAGAACTCGCTGAGTGAAGTGCAGCATTTCCCTCGTGGATTAATAAAGTGCTTCTCCTTTTAACCTTTTGTCTTCTGTCCTTGCCAGGGCTTTAACTGGAGTGGGTTTGACTTGGGATGGGACCGAAAGAAGGAGCTGGTCCTCTACGTCATCCTCCCGGTCTTCAGCGTCGTCCTGCTGACTCTCCTGGTCGGTTTATTGTACCGCCGGTGTTCCCGCAGAAAACTGGGCCTGACCAACATCATCGCTCTGGACCTGCAGGACGCAGAGAGCAGCGCCGAGATCCTGTCCTCCCTGACCAGGAACTCCAGCACCAGCTCCATTGTGGACCACGACGGGGTCTTCGTCATGGTCTACCTGCCTCCACCGTACGAGGAGTCGCTCAGCAAGATCTCCCGGGCCGCCAGCATCCGCAGCTCCAGAGACACGGAGTCCATGAAAATGGAAGACCTGGAGGCCAAGCTGTGTCCCGAGATCAAGGCCAGCGGGAGATATGTGTAGAAAAGACATTATAATAACCTCGATATTTTTATAACTTTGTTGTGTCTGTGTTTGCTTTTTGTATGTCACATATCACTCACTTCTGCAGCATTTTAGCCTCTTTTAGCTTTTAGTTGTGGTTTTACAAACACAAGACAGGAAGTAAAGACAGACGTGACACAAGGGGTGGGTTTTACAAAATAAAACAGGGAACAGAATATGCAAAAAGCCATCAAACCAGAGCTGTGTGTTCCACATGAATTCATCAGATGGTCTGAAACCCAACTCCCAGAGGATGGTTCTGTTGCTCTATATCTGCTGGACGTGTCCGTGCGTTGGCTTGTCTTTGGACTTTTGTTGCCCTTATGTGTCCAAACATCAATAAATGCATTTTTAAAGGAGTCACATGATGCATTTCACTTAATAGATGAATCATACTTTTGATTATTTCACTGTAAACAACTTTGTTTTGGTCCTTATCAGCGTTTGATTAGAAGTTGCTCAGCTGAGCACATCAGGGCCGGGCCTGCAGAGAGGAATAGTTAATAAACCACAGATGCCAGTGGGATTCAAACAGTTAAGCTACTGTGAGTAGGATTCATCTTCTAGAAAACCTGAGTATCTGAACTAAATGTCATGGCAGTTCTTTGTCCAAGATTTGTCAAGTTAATGTTGAGACCTATCACAGGATAAGTGAAAACTCTGACCTGTTTGAGGAAAAGTCTAAGGATTACTAACATCAGTAGGATTCATTTGTGGATTTGTCACATTTTCCAATGATGTACAAGTTAGGGATTCCTCAAAACCATTGGGAATAGTTGGCCACCATCGATATAGTGTTTACCTATTTGTATGGGAGGTGGTGGTGAAGACCACATGGACGTGGATCGGGAACAGGAAGGTCACAAGTTCAAGTTCCTGTTTCTTACCTACTTTCTATGAAACCATTGAATCGAGTTATTTCACTTTAAGCTCGAAGTGGCTGAGGATTCATCCTATAGGGAACATGACTTACCAAAGGTCAATCCACAAGACACTAGTCGAGACAAATGATCAAGTTGTCTCTCTCATGGAGGGGCTAAAATAAAAGTCGTATAGGACCTCACAAGTATTTAGGATTCATGAATGGGAACTCTTAAAGGTTTGACCAAATTAGACATCTTGCCAAATGTGCAAATCTGAAAGAATGTGAACTTTATGTTAAGTGCTGCTCAGAAAAACTCACTATTCTATGGCCACCATATATATCTGTACCAAATTCTTTACAATCTGTTAAATAGTAGTGAAGATATTTCTGTAAAGGCAGGAATATCAAGCAGCTGGTGGCACCACGGAAAAAGTCACCATGATTTATGTTGTGGGGATCATAAACCGAATTTCATGGCAATCATTCAGCCGGTACCAGTGGACTATAGATGAGTTAATACACATATAGGAAAGACTGATACGGAGCAGCATGTTATGTTAAGTGATGGTTAAACATAGTGAGTATATGAGAAAAGGCGAAGTGCAGTGACAGATACAGAGGAAAGGCTGACCTCTAGTGGCGAGATGTCAGAACAACAACAACAACAACAACAACAACTTTCTCCAGCAGAAACTCAAAATAAATTCAATCGTTTCAGCTTTTTTTTTGGAGGCAAGCAGCTTCGAACACAACCTCACACTTTCAGGGAATAGAGGTAACATTTGGATACGACATACTGCCCCTGAAATTACATCAAGCCCTAAATCCTTCTGCAGTTTGTGGGTCAGTGTTCAGGGGATTCCTCTAAGCTGTGGAAGATGTAGGTATTCAAATAAGGGTCTGATTATATAACCGTAAAGGTGGTGCAAACATAAACAACATGAGGAAATAAGTTGTACGATGAAATCAAAAATAGAACTTTATAAACACAAAATATAAATATACAAAGTACAATGAGAACTGCAGTAAACTATATTTAAAAGTGAATATATTTTCCCATCATGGCCCCGGGTAGACCCCCACACATATGACAACACAGACTATAGCACCCCTTGTATATATATATATATATATACTGTATATATATACCGTTAATAACTGTGTAATATATACCTGGCTCGTGAGGCTTTGTTTACAATGATTAAAAACATCTTTCAGTTTTGCAAATCAGTTTCTTCTTTCTTTTTTTGGGGGGCTTTTAGCCTTTAATCGGATAGGACAGTGGAGAGTGACAGGAAGGTGGGAGAGAGAGTCGGGGTGGGATCCGGAAAGGACCACGGGTCTGGAATCGAACCCGGGTCGCCGGCGTACAGTGCAGGTGCCCCAGCCAGTTGCGCCACGGACGGGGCCTTCTCTTGGTTTTTTAGTCTTGTCTTTCTTCCCTTGTACCACTTATACACTATCAGGGTGACACTTAATAACATAAACCGGACGTCTAGAGGTTGGGGGGGTTGTTAACCATCAGATTAGACATTTCAGACTTTTAGTTGTCATTTTTAAGGTAACGGTAAGGTTTATGAGGTTAGTAATGACAAGGGAGAAAAGTGTGCAGGATGGTGTTGTTGAGAATAACATTATATAAATATATATATATTTATCATATATATTTATATTATAGGTCTCAGATACAGAACCTGGCTCTGATTGGCTGAAACACCAAACTGATTATTGCAGCATCCCATAAACCCATCTGTTTCAGCCCTGTTCCAAAAGTGCTGATTCTGTGTGTGTAGCTTTAAATGCTAAAGAGTTGCTGCAGGCCACGCCCCTCTGAGAGATGATTGGTTAAAAAAAAACACAATGGCGCTCTAGGAGGAGAGTCCGGCGATACGGTGGGTGGGGCTTACCTTGGTTGGTTATTGGCTAATGGTTACACCACCCAAAAAACCACTGTGACCTTTAACATACCTGGTGTCTCAGAGGAACGATGCCGCTCTTCTTAGAGTTCAGGTTCGACGGGTCAGAGAAGACAAACTTGGTGTTGGGAATTTTTCTGCAGGCTTTAACTTTTTTTGTGTCATTAATAACTCTGTAAAAACAATAACTGTAGGTTGAAGGTTATGTATGTTCATCTCTCTGCTGAAGGAATGTAGTCTGACTTCTTTTTGGAGAGCAGGAGGTCTTTAAGGTTTCTGCAATACCAGATTTGATCCTCTGTATTGGGTTTTAGTTTTTTCAATACAAAAAGCAATCCGTTTTAATTTAGCTTTTGTAAAAAACACCTTTTATTTAAATTAGATAGTGGTCCTAGACAAGATCAAATATAAATGGCACCGGGAGGATAGTTTGTATCACAGAATACAATAACTGCTACCCCCGTAGATATTCCCCACAGCTCAGGACGCCTGGTGTTTCAAATAAGGCTTTCTTTCATGTTTGCAAAATAACAGAAGCAAAATGAGACGGGTGGTGTGGAAAGAACACAACAAAAGGTTCATGATGCTTCACTTTATTAGAGCTATAATTCACCTCTCGTTTGAGGAACAGGTGAATATTCCAGGATATTTAGGCCACCTGGCATTCATTGAAGTAGTCCGGGTTCGGATGGTTGCAGTCCGGCTGGAAGAGGAGCTTGACCCTGCAGAACAACAGGAGAGATCCACAGTTCACACGTTGTTTTTCTTAAGTCATCTGCGTGTTGAAATGGCAATTTAAAAAGGTAGAAAACATGCAACGTAGAGGCTGTTATAAGATATGACTCACATTCTCATAAACTCTCCTTTGCGCCTCCACCTGGAACCGTTCTCACTGTGGAAACACTCACAGTTGTCATTCAGAGCGCTTTCATTTAGGGTTTGATTGAACATATTTTATCAGAGCATGCACGATTTTTCTTTCACCTTCACTCAGAACCGTCTTTTGTGTCTCACTGTTTTTCTTACTTGTTGGATGTTTCACCTTCACTCTGCAGAATGACGTACGTACGCTGTGATTTTAAAGTCACCTCTTGTGCAAAATCCACTTCTTCATGTCTTTCAAACATAGATATTTGTCCCCTTTGTGTTAAGAGATTCAGAAAGTTTCAAGAACAGACTCCCTCTCTTTTTGTCCTGATCCATCGATACAAAAACCTGTCTGAAATGAGCTGATCAGATTTTGGCCACTTTGTGATGTCATAGTGTTATTTAAGGTTGTCTAACAATTAGCCACTAACCAACAAAGGTAAGCCCCGCCCATCTGATCACCTGGACCTCCTCCCAGAGCCCCATTGTGTTTTTTTAAACCAATCATCTCTCAGAGGGGCGTGGCCAGCATCAGCTCATTAGCATGTAAAGCTACACACACAGAACAGGGCTGAAACAGAGGGGTTTGTGGCACGCTGCAATGATCTGTTTCGGCATTTTGTATTTATCTGAGACCTTTAATCTATTGTTGAGAGAGAGTATAATAAGGGACCTTTAGGTGTGAAGAAAAGTAACTTACAGGAGTTTGCCGATGAGCTTCAACACGCAGCTGATGTCATCTTGAATGTCGTCATCCAGCAAGTCTGGAAGGGAAACATATTGACTGCTTTAAAGGGATGTTTTAACTATGGTATACAAATGTGTTGTGCTTTTTCCAAACTAGAGGAAAATACAATTTAGAGCGAGCTGTCCCATAAACTCACACCTCACACACTAACTTCTACTACATTCACACTTACTCATACAGAGACCACAATATAAGAGGGGGTTCAGTATGCCCACGGACATGTGCAGTTCTTGTAATTTTATTTGGTTTGCTACCTACTCTTCTTTCTGTGTCTTTGTATGCACATATACCACAGCAAATACCTCATATGTGTAAAGCTAAGTGGCGATAAAACCGATTCTGATTCTGTGACACTGTGCTTGGACCCCGCCTGTGGCCCCCCTCCAAAAGAATAAATCTATGATAATGTAATTTGTGATGGTGGTGCAGCCACTACTGTACTGTAACCTGGGAAAGAAACGAGGAATGTTTCTTTAAGTGACGTAATTTAAAAATGTTCAACCAAGTCACTAAAAAAATATCGACACATTTAAAGAAATAAAATAAAAATAATGTTTGGCTGCATAAACAATGTGTTTACTCCCCAAACTGCATTGGGATTGCTGATAAAGTAAGTAACTGTCAAATTCCGTTATTAAACAAAATCCAATAATAGTGTTTTATATTTTTGTGGTTCATTGTGACTTTATTCTGATCTGAAAAAGCACTGTCTTTGTCTCCCTTGTCAGAGCACACACAGTGAAATTGGTCCTCTGCATTTAACCCAGGTGTCCGATGCCTTGCTCAAGGGCACCACAGCAGGGCCTAGGAGGTGAACTGGGACCTCTCCAAGTAGCAGTCCACTTCCCATACTTTTCTAGTCTGTTCGAGGACTTGAACTGGCGACCCTACGCTTCCCAGTCCAAGCCCCTACTGACTGAGCCACTGCAGGACATTGGGAGTGCCCCTCTCCTTCATTACCTGGCCCCAGCACAGCCAGTAAAATAGGTCATGAACCCACGCACACTTTGACATATTGACTGCAGGGAATGGGGATTGAACCGCTTCACCACAAACTGTTCTTCACTCACCGCTGCAGAAGACCTCACAGATGCGGTTTGGAGACAGCGTGGCCCCGCTGCTGCAGACCAGGTGATCGCTGAGCTGGAAGAGACCGTAGAGGGTCCACTCCTCCTCCTCTTCCTCCTCCTCGCTGCTGGACTGATGCTTACGGCTGGGAGTCAGCAGGTTCACAGAACTGGTGTTGAATCCTGACGCCTTCTCCACGTGGCAGAGAACTAACACAAAGGAGAGAAGAGAGAAACATTTACACAAACTGTAAAATAACTTTTGCAGTTTGGGGATTTTTCCATTGGCTTTTGGAAAGTCGAAGCAGAGTATCTCTTCACGTCTTTGCTTCATCAGTCTTCATATGTTAATTTGACCTACATTTGGTCTCACTAATTTGCAACTTGATAAGATAACTTCCTAAACGTTGGTTTTAAAGGTGCTATCCGGCAGTATGTTTTAATTAGTAGAAGCAATATGATCACGTTTAAGATATTGTGAGTCAAGTAGTTGTTTATTTAGTATGTGGCCGTGTAATAAACAGGACAATATGCAGCGAGGCTGTGATCAATGACCTGATGCGGTTGTTTGTCACTATTTATTACCCTGTGTCCTGCTCTCTAATATTACTCTGTGGTAATATAGCCATTTATACATTCTGTACAACCCTTTATGTTCTACAAGTCATCATTCACACAGAGAAATGTGCAGTTTCTGCTGAAGTTAGCTAACATTCACACAACTGGACTTATACCATACCGCACTGTACATTCTACATTTATTCTATTTAATATTCCACACCTTTCACACTTATTGCACTCATAATATCCAGCTTTATATTTGGTGCACGTATTTAGTCCCAAACGTATATTTTTTACTTTCCTTTTAAATGCTATTTTATTTTATTGTAATTACATTGCCTTGTTTTTATGCTGCTGCAACGAAAAAGTTTCATTTCAAAAATCATTAAAAAGCAAAGATACTAAAGTAAAATACTTGAGTAAATCTACTGCTTCTTCTCAATCTAGATACTTTAATCCACTGCACAATGCCACAGCCAGTACTCACTCTTAGCCAGTAGGTTATCAGTCATTTCCTGTCCTTTGGGCCATGATCCCACTGGCAGTTCTTTGAACAGCTGCCTCAGCTCACATTTGGACACCACTCTCCCTTCAGCCAGGCCGCAGCCCAGCGCTGACAGCAGAAACAAGCACACGAAGACCCTCATCTTTACTACAACTCTCTGGATGCATGATATTTATATTGTGTGCAGAAAAAAGTGCACCTTTTGTTCTGCTCGGATAAAAGGCCGCTCCCTTGGCGCCTGGAGACCGGGCTCAGGAAGTGCGGAGCATCTCACAGTGAGCTTTGTGTTTCTGAGGAACAAAGAGGTCGGGGTGGGGATGATCCGTCTGCCTGAAAACACCTTTTCTCATGTACAGGGCACACCTTCGTCCTGATGAAAAGACCTGACCCTAAGAGAAAAAAAACAAGCTGAGGCGAGACAGTTTATCTCCTCTCGTCATCATAACACATTCATCATTTCAGAGGATCTGGTGTCAGCACTGTGAATACAACGCCTTTCTTTAATATTAGTTTCATAAGCTATCACGTTAAACCCAACAAATAGAAAACAACCAGAGCAGCAAAACAGCAACACGAAGGTGAGCGGGAGGACAGCAGCTTCAGGGAATTAAGTTTTCCACGAAGGGTGTTATCAAGACTACCTCTGTTATGATGAAAAGTGTACAGCAGTGTTTCAGGGGGATCAATAATCTGTGGCTGTGTGTAAAGGAGAGATTTAATTCCAGTGAAAGAAATGTCGTGGGAGACGTGAGCCAGATTGTATCAGCCTCTTCTATTACATCAGAATACCAATTAATAGGTATCCATAAAACGTTAAAGATAAAAATAGAAATTACAAAAATGACAATAAACTAAAATACACACCCAGGTTGACATCAACAAGTACAAGTAACAGTATTTTATTTCAGGATTCAAACAAAACAAGTAACGTGTTATTTTTAACTAGTGTAGTTTATTATCATTAAAGAGACCCTTTTACTCATCTTCAGGATCATATTTGTTTGTAGTGTCTCCATGCTGTAAAGTTCAGAAAGCTCTTTATGTTTCTCATACTGCCTGTGCTGCAGCTCCTCTTTTCACCCTCTGATTGGTTATCTGGCCAGCTCTGTTGTGATTGGACAACCGCGTAGAGATGTCCCGCCCCTTAGCTTATCACGTACATCATGATGGAGCGCTAGCCAATACAAACAGTCGTTTTTGCATAGTGATGTCATTATGTCCATCCATCCATCCATCCATCCATCTTCTCCCGCTTTTCCGTCAGGGTCGCGGAGGTAACAGCTCCAGCAGAGAGCCCCAAACTTTCCTTTCCCTGGCCACATCAACCAGCTCTGACTGGGGGATTCCAAGGCGCTCCCAGGCCAGCGAAGAGATATAATCCCTCCACCTGGTCCTAGGTCTACCCCTCGGTCTCTTCCCAGCTGGACGTGCCTGGAACACCTCCCTAGGGAGGCGCCCAGGTGGCATCCTCACTAGGTGCCCGAACCACCTCAACTGGCTCCTTTCAACGCGAAGGAGCAGCGGTTCTACTCCGAGTCCCTCCCGGATGACTGAACTTCTCACCTTATCCCTAAGGGAGATGCCAGCCATCCTGCGGAGAAATCCCATTTCGGCCGCTTGTATCCGCGATCTCGTTCTTTCGGTCATGACCCATCCTTCATGACCATAGGTGAGGGTAGGAACGAAGATGGCCCGGTAGACAGAGAGCTTTGCCTTCTGGCTCAGCTCTCTTTTCGTCACAACGGTGCGGTAAAGCGACTGCAGTACCGCTCCCGCTGCTCCGATTCTCCGGCCCATCTCACGCTCCATTGTTCCCTCACTCGAGAACAAGACCCCGAGATACTTGAACTCCTTCACTTGGGGTAAGGCTTCATTCCCTACCTGGAGTGGACAATCCATCGGTTTCCTGCTGAGAACCATGGCCTCAGATTTGGAGGTGCTGATCCTCATCCCAGCCGCTTCACACTCGGCCGCGAACCGATCCAGTGAGTGCTGAAGGTCACAGACCGATGAAGCCATTAGAACCACATCATCTGCAAAAAGCAGTGGTGCAATCCTTAGCCCACCGAACTGCAAACCCCCTCCCCCACGACTACGCCTCGAAATCCTGTCCATGAATATCACAAACAGGATTGGTGACAAAGCGCAGCCCTGGCGGAGGCCAACCCGCGAACATGGTGTTTGTTATGGCCAATCCATGACTAGCACAGAAGTCCAGTAACAAACCACCACTCCGGTTCAGATCAGGGGGGCCGTTCCTCCCAATCACGCCCCTCCAAGTGTCTCCATCATTGCCCACGTGTGCGTTGAAGTCTCCCAGCAAGACTAAGGAGTCCCCTTCAGGAGCCCCATACAGGACTTCTTTCAGGGTCTCCAAGAAGGCCGAATACTCTGAACTGCTGTTTGGTGCATAAGCACACACAACAGTCAGAGTTTTCCCCCCCATGACCCGCAGGCGTAGGGAGGCGACCCTCTCGTCCACTGGGGTAAACTCCAACAAAGCGGCACTCAACCGGGGGCTTGTGAGTATCCCCACACCCGCTCGGCGCCTCACACCTTGGGCAACTCCGGAGAAGAATAGAGTCCAACCCCTATCCAGAAGTAAGGTTCCAGAGCCGACGCTGTGCGTAGAGGTGAGCCCCACCAGATCCAACTGGTAACGCTCCACCTCCCGCACAAGCTCCGGCTCCTTCCCCCCCAGAGAGGTGACATTCCACGTCCCCAAAGCCAACTTCTGTCGCCTGAGTCTGGTCCGTCGAGACCCTCTGCTTTCACTGCCACCCTTCTGGCAGCGCACCCGACCCCATCGTTGTTTCCCGTAGGTGGTGGGCCCGCGGGACGGAGAAGCGGAGGTGTTGCCCACGTTGCTTTTTCGGGCTGTGCCCGGCCGGGCTCCGTGGCAAGCCCGGCCACCAGACGCTCGCTGACGAGTCCTCCTTCTGGGCCTGGCTCCAGAAGGGGACCCCGGGCTTCCTCCGGGCCGGGTATCCTCGCTTCCAATTATGTTCATTCATGAAGTCTTTTTGAACCAATCTTAGTCTGGCCCCTTACCTGAGACCAATTTGCCATGGGAGACCCTACCAGGAACACAATGTTCCAGACAACACAGCCCCCAGGTTCATCGGGGCACACAAACCTCTCCACCACGATAAGGTGCTGGTTCTTGGAAATGTCATTATGTCTCAGATGTAAACAAGGAGTCCAAGAGAGGCGTTTGAGGCAGGTGGTTCTTTACAGATTAATATGAATGATGGTAAATATAATCTCCCTTAAATCAGACTTCAGTTCACCTGCAGTAAATCCAGCAGCTACCCTGCAGTATACAAAGCCATTCAAACTAGCTGCACCTTTACCAGCTCTGAGAACACTTTAATGATCAATCATTATAAAACATATCAGAGATATTATTCTGAAATGGACCAATCAGACAATGACTACTTTTACTGTCGCTACTTTAAGTACATTTAGAGGAGAGTACTTTCTACTTTCACTGGAGGAACATTTAGAATACTTTTACTGTGACAGAGTATTCCTACACTCTGGTACTTCTACTTTACTCAAGTACAAGACCTGAGTACTTCTACTTTACTCAAGTACAAGACCTGAGTACTTCTACTTTTACTCAAGAACAAGATCTGAGTACTTCTACTTTACTCAAGTACAAGATCTGAGTACTTCTACTTTACTCAAGAACAAGATCTGAGTACTTCAACTTTTACTCAAGTACAAGATCTGAGTACTTCTACTTTACTCAAGAACAATATCTGAGTACTTCTACTTTACTCAAGTACAGGATCTTTACTCAAGTACAAGATCTGAGTACTTCTACTTTTGCTCAAGTACAAGATCTGAGTACTTCTACTTTTACTCAAGTACAGGATCTTTACTCAAGTACAAGATCTGAGTACTTCTACTTTTACTCAAGTACTAGATCTGAGTACTTCTACTTTTACTCAAGTACAGGATCTTTACTCAAGTACAAGATCTGAGTACTTCTACTGTTACTCAAGTACAGGGTCTGAGTACTTCTACTTTTACTCAAGTACAATATCTGAGTACTTCTACTTTTACTCAAGTACAAGATCTGAGTACTTCTACTTTTACTCAAGTACAGGATCTTTACTCAAGTACAAGATCTGAGTACTTCTACTTTTGCTCAAGTACAAGATCTGAGTACTTCTACTTTTACTCAAGTACAGGATCTTTACTCAAGTACAAGATCTGAGTACTTCTACTTTTACTCAAGTACTAGATCTGAGTACTTCTACTTTTACTCAAGTACAGGATCTTTACTCAAGTACAAGATCTGAGTACTTCTACTGTTACTCAAGTACAGGGTCTGAGTACTTCTACTTTTACTCAAGTACAAGATCTGAGTACTTCTACTTTTACTCAAGTACAATATCTGAGTACTTCTACTGTTACTCAAGTACAACATCTGAGTACTTCTACTTTTACTCAAGAACCAGATCTGAGTACTTCTACTTTTACTCAAGTACAATATCTGAGTACTTCTACTTTTACTCAAGTACAACATCTGAGTACTTCTACTGTTACTCAAGTACAACATCTGAGTACTTCTACTGTTACTCAAGTACAAGATCTGAGTCCTTCCCCCGCGGGTCAGTATGATGCCATGATCTCAAACACACACATCTTGCAGCTACTCTTCTTTATTGAAAGATCACAATAACCATTTTCTTTGTTTGCTTTTTTTATTTTCAAACTCGTCACTGACTCAACATGTGAAACAAATGAACAAATTCAATCAAATCAAATTCAAACACAATCAAACCAGAACAAAGCAGCTTCGTTAAAGAAACATCACCCATTTCTAAAAAGACTTCACTTTTTTATTGTTTTGCTGTGATTTCCTGCAGGTAGTCAGCGTGTCTGCTGCTCATTGGCAGTCATTGAAGAACTTCCTGGTTGAATGAAAACACGTACTGCTGTACTTCAAAAAGGACCTGTTGTTACAAAGAAAAAAGGAAGACAGCAGTTACCAGATATCAGCCTCAAACATTATAGTCTTAAAGTTCACCGACTAAAACCAAAGAGCTACAGGATTTATTTCCCCTTTTCGATAAAAATAACAGAATAAATGTAGTTATTTATTCCTTTATTTAATATCATTTAAAAGTAATAATAACAATAAGATTATTAATCACAACAACTGGGATTTCTTTATTCAGTTATTTATAAATGAAAATGTTATTTATTATCCAAATAAACAATAATTCTCTTATTTATTTATTGATCTATTCATTCATTATGTATTATAATAATAAAGGGAAATAATAATAAATAATAATAATAATAAATTCTAATATAAATTAGTAATAATAATAATAATAATAATCATCATCATAATAATAACTGTTATTCATGCTTGTATAAATTAATAATAACAATTGTATTGATTTATTTGGGATATTAATGGCTGGTTTATATCTGTATGGTATACATTTATTTTGAGATAATCTTATGTTCTGTTAAAACTTTAAGTACGACATTCATAAGCATGAATATATATGCTATAAATACCTGTTTCAAATAAATAATCACCACCCACTGTAGAATTCATTTACATAAATGTGATTTAAAAAGTAGATTTCCCCTCTTTCCTCTGAATTTGAGTCATTATAATGAATCTAATCTAAATCAGATGACAGAGTAAAGTGTGCAGGCACTCACAGCCAGTGGCTGCTCTTCACAAGGCACTCAATGTCGTCCATGATGTCGTCATCGGTGAAGGAGTCTGCGTGGATAAAAAGATCACTTGTTAATGTGCACAAGTATGCAAGTACAAGTACATTACAAGTATGTAATCACAGCACGATTACATACTTGTTTTTGAGGGTTTAAAGACTCACCTCTGCAGTCAGCTTGGCAAACGTTATTCGACAAGTTATAGCCTGAATCACAGTGGATCTTATCGGAGAACTGGAAGATCCCGTACAGGCCGAGAGACTTGGGCTTCTTGGGCCTCTTGGGCTTCCTTGGCTTCATTGGCTTCCTCTCACGACTGGGGGAGCGCTTCTTACGTTCACCGCTGAGAGCATCGGTTGTGAGCTCTTGGTTTGCACTGTCGTCATTCTTGCTTGAGCTGTCGTCCTCCTCCTCCTCGTCCTCGTCCTGTTCCTCGCTGAACTCTTCCAAGAGATCTTCCAGGCTGGGGTCTTCCTCTGACAAATCAGCGTCACGCTTTGGTCTTTCCTTGTGAGTTTCATTGATCAGCTCCAATGGCTCAGTTATCGCTGGTCCTTCATCGATCGTGGGTTTAACGGTTTCAGGTTTAGGAGGTTCTGTCACGTCGACTTCAATGACAATTGGGACCATGGTTGGCTTGACTGTCGTAGTTTGGCGTTTACCGAGCACCGTGACCAGGTCAGTTTGCAGACCGGACCTACTTTCCACCTCACAGATTACTGCAGAGAACAGGAGGCAAGCAAGCAGAGAAAATCAATGAGTCCTCTTTCTTGAACTTTTTATTACTCTTCATTCGTGCACTTTGTCAAGCAGCGATTGTGTTTCTTCCTGGAAATGGGAGATTTTTAATGATATTTAATAGCCACATTCTCCAGGTATTTAACCAATGTCTCAAAAGTGATCAAGTAAAGATTAGGTAATGGTAAAAATAGACACTTCATTCTTTGTAAAATGATATGAAGCAAACAAGGAAATACACAAGATTTTGTAAATGAGTGGGACTATTTTTCTCTGATGTTACTTTTATTTGTTTTATTAATGTTTTATTATTCTATATTTGTGTCTTTTTGTGTTTAATTTCCTTGGTTTATTTTTAACGGCATTCTGTTTTTATATGATAACACTTTTTTTAACTTTGGTTTTGAAAGGTGCTATATAAAGAAAGTGTGTTATTTTTATTAAAATGATAATAATAATAAATAATATTATTTTTGTATTTATTTTTATTATCATTTATGTATTTATTTTTATTATTATTTATGTATGTATTTATTTTTATTATTATTTATGTATTTATTTTTATTATTATTTATGTATTTATTTTTATTATTATTTATGTATGTATTTATTTTTATTATTATTTATGTATTTATTTTTATTATTATGTATGTATTTATTTTTATTATTATTTATGTATTTATTTTTATTTTTTAATATTATGATTAATTTGTTTATTTTAATCATAAAGTTTATTATTATCATTGTCAATCAGTTATTCTACTTTGGCAGAGTTTTTCTTTTTCTTTCTGGTAATAGATCTATGAAGACATTCTATCAGATTGACTCTCTCCCCCAGGTTAACCAATCATTCATTAACCTTACATATGGCCAGGATCTTCTCCTTGTACTTTTCCAGTCGTTCTGGCAGTTTGAGATCCCCCTCCAGAGATTTTTTCATCTCACATCTGGAGACAGTCCTGCCCTCGGACAGGCTGGGCAGCAGAACGGCCACAGCCAACACAGCCAGCAGCCCCAGCTTCATGTCAGCGGCTCCTGCTGGGAGAACTAAAACATCACATCCAGCTGAGTTTACAGGTAACATGTTGGGTCCTTCAGTCGTGCCAGCGCAAAGAGGCCCTGTTAGGCTGATTGGGGTTTTCCCTTTCCTATAGTTTGTTGTTCTGTATTGTTTTAGTGCTTGTAAATGATCTGCAAAGTCTAAAATTCCTCCAACACATTGTACATGATAGGCTAAGGGGCGGGACATCTCTAAGCGGTTGAACAATCACAACAGAGCAGCGGGCTAACCAATCAGAGCAGACTGGGCTCTGGTTTCAGACAGAGGGTGAAAAGAGGTGCTGCAGCACAGGCAGTATGAGAAACATAAAGAGCTTTTTGAACATTAAAGCATGAAGACATGTCACAGTTACAGTGACCTGAAAATAGCAAAATATGACCTCTTTGCTTTGTAAATAAACATCAATAAACAAATAGTCATAAAAGCACACATCATATCATATAATGAGCAGATAAATACTAAGAATTAAGTTTTTATCAAATCATTTAAATTACTTGATCATCTCTATTCTGTTCCGCTCAAATAAGAAAGCAAAATGACCAATATTTCACATTTGTAAAAGAAAATGATATATGATTTAAAATACATTTCAAACGTAAATATAATTAACCTGGCGCTTACAGCACAGCAAAAAACAGCATTGACAATGCAGCAACACAAATCATTAAAATAAGAAATAAGAAAAAGAAGATATAAGGAAAGTGCTTACCAAGTTGTTGAAGTAAAAACGTTCTTTCTTGACTTTGTTGATGCAGCTTTATGTCTGGAGAGGGAAGCGTCAGGGTTTTTATATCCCTGCTTCAGCGAGGAGAACAACCTGCTCTACGAGTTGTCAGGTTTTTGACATGCTTTACCTGAAGCGCCAGGAAGTGGAATCAGAAACAGTTCCCTGAACACCTTGTGTGTTTATGTCTTAAGCGTCTGTTTTAAATCAGATGGTTTTCTATTATAGGCATGTCTTAATGTATGTACGCTGCGGGCTTACATCAGGACTGGATGCTAATTTATTGTTCACTAAATCTTTAACCTGGAAAGCACTTTTTACATAAGGTTGATAAGTTTTACAAAAATCTAATTATTTATTAAATGTTTTATTATATGTGTTATTTATTTATTAAATGATATATTAATTATCATTATATTATTATTTGTGTTATTTTTTTGCCTCACATTTCTGTCATTGGCCCCTCAACGCTCAACTAAAACACACTCATTGAAACAGTATGTTGTGCTTTAATACGATATGATGCGATAAAATACGACAAGACATGATGCCATACATTACAATGCAATACGATACAATATAAAACAATAAGGCAAGATGCGATAATATACGATACGATACAATTTGAAGCGTTGCAATATGATGGGAGGCAGTACGTTGAGATGCAATACGATGCAAAATGCTACGATACATTCTGATTCAATAGGATACAATGCAATACGGCACAATACAATTTCAAACGGTACAATACGAGAAATACAATATTGTTCGATACAATGCCATGTCAAAAGATGCAGTACGATACAAACCGCTACCATACGATTCAATACGATACGATATAAGGTACGATAATACTTTGTTGTCAGATTAAGTCAGATGTTTTTCTTGCATCACAGCTGCTCTGTTTGCAACATCAACAAGGACAAATAGAACAACAAGAAACAAGGAAACACACAGTGACATTACATCACAAACACTGAAGACATTACATCACAAACGCTGCAGACAATGTGCTTAAGTCCCTTTAACAAACATTTGGATTTGAATTCAACTCTAAAAAAAGAAGTATTTCATTTGAACACACAAAACAGCGCTTCACTGCGCTTTGAATAACCAGTGGGAAGCTTTGTCTCCCAAACTCACTAAAACACACACACCATTCCTGCTCTCTGATGGATGTGCTTTGGTATTTATTTTTGGTCAGAGGTTTTGTCAGAGTTCAGAAAAGATAAACACGTCACATGCATGAGAACCTGAACACAATCAAACCTGTTTCCAGGAAATGTCACAAAGAAAATGTTCCTCAAGTAGAAAATCCCCAAACCTGTTGAGATTACACAACTTCAACTTCAAGGAGAGCGCAGGCGCGTTCTTCAGAGGGGGAGGATCTCACGATTCTTCCTCTTGAGCATTTGTGTGAAGTGGTGAAAAACAGAGACAGAAGCTTGCTTACTTTATTAGTTTGTTCACCCTCCTGACTCTCTATAATCTGTTTGTTATTATAGACTGCTATTAATGATAATACTGATGATAAATCACTTATTTAATGACTGAATTGTCATCTCCAATGTTTTCCTAAACGTTTCAGATAATCAAACAGTGACAGGAAGTAAAACAAAGGACTTCTGTCTACAAAGAGGTCAGATTGTGAGACTGAAGTCAGAAATCTTCCCTATTGGCCTCCGGCCGTGGCGCAACTGGCTGGGGCACCTGCACCGTACACCGGCGACCCGGATTCGATTCCCGACTCGTGGTCCTTTCCGGATCCCACCCCGACTCTCTCTCCCACTTTCCTGTCACTCTCCACTGTCCTATCCGATTAAAGACAAAAAGCCCCCAAAAAATATCTTTTAAAAAAAGAAATCTCTATTTTTTTGACTTTTTTCTCAGAATCCTAAATGTGTTCTTAGGGCTGTTATTCTAAACTGAAAACAAACCAAAAAAAAAATCTGAATTCTGAGAAAAAGAATCACAATTCTGAGACTGATGTTTTTATCTCATGTGGCCCTAATCCTCTTACCTACTGTTTCCTGCCCAGGGATAACGTATAGCTAACTCTGGTAAAGTTAACAAGCTGCGCACTGTCCCTGACCAATAAATAACTATCACCTCTAGAACTAATCCTGTGAAAGAAGCATGAATACTTGATCACAGACAGGTGTTTCTCCTGTAGAGAACCAATCAAATACAAGTTGAATTTATACCGAAGAGGAAATGGATGTAATTGCTATGACAAGCTTGGGGAACGTTCCTCAAAATGCTGTGTCATCTCAATCAAATCCCCAACAATGACTTAGAGTGTAATGTATTTTGTTTCCCTGCAAGGTTAACCATGCAGAGGACTCAGCGTTCAGTGATGCAGTCTGACTGGTTCTCCGTCTCTGCAAACTCACACTCTTCATCACTTTGAGTCGTGAACACTTGAGCTATTTGTTTCATTGTGATTCCTGTTAGTGACATCCGCCATCAGGAGGAGACATACCGTACCTGAACAGGTGCTTCTCATGTTACAGCGCAGATGTATTTAGTCTTTACACGAAAACACTCTCATCTTACACACAGGGCGGTCTATCCATGTCACCTGATCACGCCTCAGAACTGTGTGCATGATGGACAGAAACAGCCCAAAATGTCCATGTATTAAGAAGCATACTTTCATATTATCAGTGCTGGAAGAGGTACTGTACTCAGATCCAGTCAAAGAAAAGTCTTTATCGCCTTTGTGGTGCGGGACATTTCCCAGACAGATCCAATTTCAAAGATAATAGTCATGTTCGTGCACACACTTCACATCTCTGCATTGATTGATTTTTTTAAAACGTTGACAATCTGGTGTGAAAGACTTTGTCAAGGCATAATATCCTGATGATACAGATGTATACCCTGTTTGGTTTCTGCCTTTTACTCAAAGCTTACAATGAATTCTTCCCTTTATAAGTTGTTTATTTTAGCTGTGGTTTTAATTTTACTTATATTTTTGTATTTTGTCTTTCGAATGCAAAGAAATTTGACATGTAATTAAGTGTGTGTGTGTGTGTGTGTGTGTGTGTGTGTGTGTGTGTGTGTGTGTGTGTGTGTGTGTGTTGCAGTGTGTGTGTGTGTGTATGCAGTGTGTGTGTGTGTGTGTGTGCACATTTTGGTTGCTTCTGATATTAGAAAAATGTTCTTTGTTCCTTCACAAATTCTTCCTGGAGAGCATGGAACAGGTTCTGCAGCAGTTTACTCGGAACCTACAGTGGAGGAAATAAGTATTTGATCCCCGGCCAATTTAGTTAGTTTACCAGAAATGTAGATAAAAAAAGAGATGAATTATTTGTATTTAATGGGGATATAAGTGTTTGATCCCCTTGCAAAACATGCCTTAGTTCTTGGTGGAGAAAGCCTTGTTGGACAGCACAGAGGGCAGGTGCTTCTTGTAGTTGGTCACCAGGTTTGTGCACATCTCAGGAGGGATTTTGGTCCTCTCCTCTCTGCAGATTCTCTCCAAATCCTTAAGGTTTGGAGGCTGATGCTTGGCCACTGGAAGCTTCAGCTCCCTCCACAGATTTTCTATGGAAGGTCCGGAGACTGGCTAGTCCCCTCCATTACCTTAAGGGGCTTCTTCTTTAGTCACTCCTTAGTTGCCTTAGTCGTATGTTTTGGGTTATTGTCGTGCTGGAAGACCTATCCATGTCCCATTTTCAGTGTCCTGGCTGAGGGAAGGAGGTTATCAGCCAATATTTTACGATACATGGCCCCCTCCATCATCCCCTCGAATTGCCCTGTCCTCTTAGCAGAGAAACACCCCCAAAGGATCATGTTTCCACCTCCATGCTTGACGTTGGATGCTCTTCCGCCAAACACGACATGTCGAGTTGAGTCCTAAGATCTGGATGTTGGTCTCATCTGATCACACGACCTTCTCATAAGCCTTCTCTGAATCATTCGGAGGATCCCTGGCAGACTTCAGACGGCCTGTACATGTGCTTTCTTGAGCGGGCGACCTTGCAGGCGCTGCAGGATTTGAATCCATTACAGCGCAGTGTGTTACCAATAGTTTTCTTGGTGACTGTGGTCCCAGCTGACTTCAGATCATTAACAGGTCCCTCCTGTGTAGTTCTTGGCTGACCCCTCACCTTTCTGATGATCATTGATGCCCCAAGAGGCGAGATCTTAGATGGTGGAGCCCCAGACCGAGGGCGATTGATGGTCATTTTGGGCTTCTTCCATTTTCTAATAATCAAACCAGTTGTCTTTTTCTCACCAAGCTGCTTGCTGGTGGTCTTGTCTTCTATTCCAGCCCTTTGCTGGTCTACAATCTGGTCCCTGATGTCCTTAGACAGGTGTCTTTTGTCCAGGTAGCGACTTGACATCAGGAGTACTTTCTTAAAGCGAGAGGACTAATTTAACCGGTCTGTGGGAGCCAGAAGTCTTGTTGGTTGCAAGGGGATCAAATACTTATTTCCCCCATTAAACGCAAATCAACCTTTTTTTAATGCACATTTCTGGATTTTTAAGAAATATTCTGTCTCTCACTGTTAGAATAAACAGACCATAAAAATGACAGACGGTTCATTTCTTTGTAAATGGGTAAACTCACTATATTGTCAGGGGATCAAATACTTATTTCCTCCACTGTAGATGTCTTTACGGTGCATGCATCCCATCATAAGTACAGTACCTGAGTTAATGTACTTTCCACCACTGGAAGAATTCACTCATCCTGAAATGTTTTAAATCACATGATTGTGGATTACTGAGGAAAGAGAGGAGACTGGAGACCGAAGTGCTCCTGGTACGATGTCTGAGGACGGACAGCAGGACGGAGGACAGACAGCGCTCTCAGGGTTCGGAGGTCAAAGCTCTGCTGGAAGTTTCCATTCGGAGGATCTGGAGGAGACACATGGAGGGACGGGGACCTTCCACTGGGAGGACAGGAGCCGCCACATGTCGAGACACAACAGGGACATTTAATTATATTTCAGAATCAGAATGGGGCATCTACACCGTACGGGTTCGATTCCCGGTTCGTGGTCCTTTCCAGATCCCACCCCGACTCTCTCTCCCACTTTCCTGTCACTCTCAACTGTCCTATCCGATTAAAGGCAAAAAGCCCCCAAAAATATCTTAATAAAAAAAGATCTCCAAATGTCTTAATAAAAGTATAGGCCTCTTCTTTGAAAGCTTTTTAAAATCAGAAATAAACATCTTTAAGACATCAAATATATTCAAATCTAGCAGGATATTTTTATTGCCATGTTCTTGAACACATTTGATTTTACGACACATGTTCCTGTCATGTTCCGTTAGTCTACTTATTTACCTTTCCTGCAGTTTTTTACGCAGCATATTTAAAGGATTCATGATCTTTATTCGGATTATAAACAGCACAGGCTTACCCAGAATCTTTTGAGTGAGCAATGTGGACTCTACCCAGCTGTCCGGGATATAAACCCTGCACATCTCTCCCAACACGAGACGACCTGCGACGGACATAGATAAACAGTTAAATGTACAAAAAAGACGAAAACAAGAGACGTATTAGTACCAAGGGATTACACACAATTTTGGAGCTGCTTTTCACCTAAGATTATTTCTCAAATGAAATGAAATGGTTACAAGAGATTCATACGAAAGAGGTTTAGTGCCACATGTGATTTTTTTTATCAGACCAAAAGTTAAAGTTTTTTTAGTTCTGAGAAAGAAGTTCTGAATTTAACTCAAAAATAAATTCACCTGTGGCACTCTTCCTCTACTATACATAACACAATGGAATACTGTCTAAACTAAAGTACATTAAAGAGAAAAGAAAGAAAACTAAATAATGTTCTCCAATATTTTGTATGATGTAGTTAACCAATAACGGATGCATCATTAAGAACCATGCGTACATTCATCGTCACGCAAAAGTCGGGGGTCATTATTTTCCCCACTTTCCACCTTTCACCAAAAATATGAATTTGATGGTTATTTTTTAACATTCAATATATATTTCCCCTCACTTTGGCGTTAACGTGGGTCCATCGTCTCTGAACTCATGCAGCCTCACAGCAGCTCCAGAACCGGACATCACTGAGGAGATTCAGCATCCAGACAACATTTAAAAGGGGTTGGGGGTGCAGACAGAGACCACAAACAGCAGCTGATCTACTACAGATTATATGGATATGGGTGTAATAGTTTATGTATTCAGGTCCACATTATGTATTTGAGTTCCTTGTATTGTGTTTCTACGTTTGCAGACAGACTCTTTTTACAGTATTTGTTTCTTTGAGTTGATACTCGTAAGCAGAGTAGATTCTGCAAGAGGTGCAGAAGTGAAACACATTTCAGTCGTGTTGTCGTAGACTCAGTTTAGTGCAAATGATTTGAATTCTGATCATTTTCTTTTAGAGAAGGAGGCCCTCTTATGGTTGGCACCGGCTATTGCAAAACAAACAAAAGTTATCTTCCTGATCATACTAACATATGTTCAAGTATCATTGGAGCACAGCAGTGGCTCAGTCAGTAGGGGCTTGGACTGGGACTCGTAGGGTTGCCGGTTCAAGTCCCCAAGCAGACATGAAATATGGAAAGTGGACTGCTACTTGGAGAGGTCCCAGTTCACCTCCTAGGCCTTGGACACCTCCAATCCCCCCTCCCCATTGCTCCCCGGGCGCTGCACAATAGCTGCCCACTGCTCCTAGTGTGTGCATGTATGTGACTAATAAAGAGGGCTTCATCCTCCGATTCTCAGTTTCTCCATGACCCTCATGCACATTTGTTCGCTTTTGTTGCCAACCCAAAACGTCTCTGTAATGCATTACCAGTTACCGTGTATTCTGTTACATTAATAATGATATTTATTTCCTTCCTTTTTTATGAAGAAGCAGATTCATGAGCACTGGTTTGTTTGGCAGGATTACCTGATACAAACTGGGCACTAAAAGGATAACTTTGTTCACTGTTGCTCATCAGGTCCAAAGACTGCTTTGTACTAAACCTTAAACATGTTTCTGAAGCATACATAAAACTGTGGGTGATTTTAGGGCCTTTTCCTTCTGTAAGGTTAAAGTACTAATTCCACGCTGTAAAGATACTCTGATTTGAAAGCTGACTCCAGATCAGTCAATCGCAAAATTAAAATGCAATGGATTAAAGACAATCCATATAAACATTAGAAGTTAAAGCAAAATGTCAAATAAAATAAATCACATCAAATGAAATCGATAATACAAAATAATGAAGTAAATATAAGAAGTTGAAGTATGAATGTGCAATACAAAGATAATGTAAAATAAATGAATACAAAAAATATCTCAAATAAACCACAGACTAAAATTTGTTATACAAACTGAAAATCTAAAGTACAAATTGGCACTTTTTACTACAATATAAAACGTGTTTCACCACATACGGTATACACTGGTTTATTACAATCATTAAGATATTAATGCTCAGTTGCACAGTTTAAGGTTTGGATCCTAAATTCATTTAATTCAATTTAAGAACGACTTGACTTTCCCATGAAATCTTTGCTGGTTGTTCAAAATATGTTACCTTGATGACACGATATCTTCTTTCCAGATCCAGATTTTTTTTATCCAGATCAGTCAATAGCAAAATGAAAATGCAATAGAACGTCTAAACCAGCAGAGGGCAACACACACACAATATTAGGAACTCATATAGTTTGCACTCAGCTGTTAACATTAAACCTGAGTTCATAAACCACACTCAATTACACAATGCCACACCCATCTGCACACCTGTTTCCAGTTCAAGACATAAAGGAATAATATGTCTTTATTTCCAATTTTAGCTCCTAAATGTAACATTTCTAATTACAATGCAATTGATTTATAGCACTTCTGTAGGAACTCAAAGTCCATTTGCAAAATGACATTTCACAGAACAAACAAAGATGAAATAAGGTCAATTTGAAAAACGATCATGTAGAACAGAAAGCTGGACGTCCATCAGTCTTACCTGCAGATGAGAGAGGCGACGCCTATGAATGCTGAGTCACCATCAGGTCGCTGAGTCAGAGAGAAGGTAACCTGAGAGACTTCATGGCTCAGCTTCAGATTCACCTTCAAATTAAAGTCCTCCGTTTTTATATTAGTGTCTTCTTTTATCTCTCCTCTTCAGATGTTATCTCTACAAGACGTGCAGGACAGAGAAACCCAACACTGAACACTGACAACAAGAGAAACTGACACCACACACACACACACACACACACACACACACACACACACACACACACACACACACACACACACACACACACACACACACACACACACACACACACACACACTACTAAGGTTTCCGTAGAACTGAGTGGAAACATTATTGTCTTCTTCAATGTGTGTGTGTGTGTGTGTGTGTGTGTGTGTGTGTGTGTGTGTGTGTGTGTGTGTGTGTGTGTGTGTGTGTGTGTGTGTGTGTGTGTGCAGTATGTGTTTGTTGGTCGATCTACAGTAATTGACAGGTTTGGATGTGAGAAATATATAATTCAGCTCCCCTTACTGTAACAATTCAAGGCAACATGAAGCATTTTATTCTTACAGTAAATAATTGAGAAATTATAAATACTCAAAAGCTTTACTTAAAAGTGTATGTGTTTATTTTTGCAAGTGTACCATGTACCATAAATGATGTATATAATATCCTGTTCTATATTTTGCTGATTATTTACGTTCATCGTCCAACTGTATATATATATATGGGATTAATGAAGTCATTCTTATCTTGTCTTTTAAAGATGTCCTTTTTCCATGAGTTTGCCTTTTTGGGTTACCATGTTTGCAATCAGTTGATTTACCTTTTTAATTGTAAAACTTCCTTAAACACACTTCACTTCAGGGGGCTGGAGTAGATCCTAAAATGAGCATCCCTGAAGCGAGGATCGTTTTTGAATCAAAAAGTCAGATATTGAAAGCATAGCCTATCTGTGTGTGAGCTTTACGTCATGATCTTATGACCATTTATGCTTTGTATTGGTCACTTTACACAGGGTGTGTGTGTGTGTGTGTGTGTGTGTGTGTGTGTGTGTGTGTGTGTGTGTGTGTGTGTGTGTGTGTGTGTGTGTGTGTGTGTGTGTGTGTGTGTGTGTGTGTGTGTGTGTGTGTGTGTGTTAAGATGTCCTCTAGAGGCTGCTAGAGAGGCTTCAGATGCTGGCTTACAGTTTACCGTTTTAAGATTTTCTAAGAGTTATTTTTTAAACATATAGGACATCCGTGTCAGGTATGAACCCACAGGAAATAAAGGATTTAAAAATAGGAGAAGATTTTGTTTAATGCCACATCCAAAAAACATAATCATCATGCTCAATTAAATATATTTTTAAAACTGCCAAATGGCTTTCATAATTGGCTTTTAAAATCTTTAAGAATACACACAACAGAAACCTAAATGATAAGATATGAAACTATAAGAATATCTTCATCAAATGTGAGGCTTTTGCAATGTATTCATTAAATAAGTGATAAAGGACAAACACTAAGCAATAATAGATGTTAGGGTGTCAAAGATAAGCACAGTTTATAGTGTATTTGTGTGGGTTTATATTAAACATGGCCATTTCATTAAAAGATTTGGTGAATTGGGGGAGCCAGAGTGATTCAATCTGATTTGTTTCACATTAATGGTATTGTATTCCTGTTTGGTATTTATTAATTGTGTCTTTTCTTTTGTAGTTCTTTGGGTGGGGACCTTATTTGTCATGTGTTGACACGCCCTGAATGGTGTCCACACAGACCTGGTTGGTGAGATTTGAATTGTTATTTTTTCTCAGACTGTACTTGATTAATGCAAAGCAGCAGCAGCAGCAGTCAGACTGGGACCAGGATCCTCAAACAAAGCATCCATTCACAGGAGCACCGGGGAGGGAGGGAGGAGGGAGGAAGGAGGGAGGGGTGCTATACATTTAGGTAGGCCTAAATAAATCAATAACAATGTAAAAGTCTGGGGGAAATGACTGTCAACACGCAAGAGAATATCAGTGTGTTTGAGTGTGACTCTGAGGATGGATGATAATGCACGGTGTGTAATCTGGATCAGAGAGAGGTGAATTAAAATGAACTGAATGTGAACATATATCCAGCAGAGAGAGAGGGAGGGAGAGAGACAACAAAAGCCGGGGACCAACAAAAGCCCTGGATGCCATGAGGAGAGAGATGCTGCGTTCATGTACACCCTGTAAACTCCTGCTTCCCAGTGTGAAGGAACATACTGTACAGACCATGTGTACAGACCCAGACATGGTGAGAGACATGGACAGAATCAACACTCTGGATCAAAATGACTGGTCGATTCATTCATTATTTAATCAATAGATAATCAAATTAATAATTATTATGATTATTGATTGATCGTTTGGGTCGACAATGTGTAGCTTGTCACATAAATATTTGTAGGTTTTTCTCTCCTCCCTTTAATATAATTGTACATTCAATATATTTGAGGTTTTAAGTTTTGATTCTGATTAAAATTATTGTTTCAAAAAATTATCTTTGACTGTGGGACATTGAGACATGATTTAGGTTTATGTATTAATTAATAAAATATGATTTAAAAATAAATAAAGTGTATTTTTATCACCTTTGATTTCCACAAACAGAATCATTATATAATATATGATGCATATCTGTAGATTAAACTACCCATCATTAGATTAGTGAACCTAAGAACGTGTAATGTGCAGCAGTGAAATCAGAGTCATGCTTACAGAAAAGTAGATTTTCACATTCAATCTTTGTGTTTTGTTGGATTGTTACATGACATATATAGGACACCATAAACATGTAAATGATTGACACAAATATAGAAAGGAAATAAATAAATAAGAACAATTGATGTTATAAAGACATGATGTGCAAATGCAAAATACAGATCAATGCAGCATCAATATTAACCCTAAATCATAAATCACTGACTCTTAGGACTTTGATCTTATACAAACTGATACCTCTTGTATGATTTTGAAAACAGGATTTAATCTGGCTTTAATTCTTTAACATTAAGTACATTTTTAAGGTATTTGTACTTAGAGTATTTCTAATGCATGATATTTTGGAGAAAATACTGTACCTTTCAGTACACTACATTTATTTCACAAGATTAGTCAGTGGCTACTTTGTGAGTTCATATAATTCATACAAATATTAAATGAAATTAATTATAACAGTTATTATAATGGATTAGGATAGGATCTCCTTATTTTTCACATATCATTTATAATCCAGCAATATAATACATGATATTTTGAAAAGGGCCAATCTGCACAAGGAGTACTGTCAACGTATTTTGATCCAAATACTTCTGTACTTTTACTTGAGTAATATTTTGAATGCAGGATTTTTACTTATAGTTGAGTGTTTTTCTACACTGTGGTATTATTAAAAGATTGGATTATTTATTCTAACTGTGATTTCTACAGAAGAGGATTTGGGTAGGAAGATTTGGGATGTGACCAAAAGGAAAAGAACATTTTGAGTTCTGAGGATAAGGTTGTTAGAAAAAAAGACAAATCCTAAGTAAAACGTCACAATTCTGAGAAGAAGCCAGAATTATTTAGTTTTTGCTTTCTGAAGTTTAATGATGTTTTTGTTCTCCAAAATTTTCAGAATTCTGACTTTTTCTTTTTTCCAAATTCTGAGGCTTGATCAGAGTTCAATTTTTTTTTGAAACTTTTGGTCCCATCCCATTTGTTTCTCATGTGGCCCTAACCCTCCTCCGTTGATTACACCTTTGAATCTTTTAAATCTTAAACACATTTTTTTCCAGTTGGGTTGAGTCATGTGCCACCTCGACGTCCACATTTCCGTCGGGCCCATGAAGGCAGCAGGAGTCCTCCCAGTCAGATCTGGCTGAACGTGACGTGCCGGAGAGCAGCGAGGTTTCCTGGCGGAGCTGCGGAGGGAGCAGGAGCGGGTCTGCTGTCTGTCTGTCCGTGTGTCTGTCTGCCTGCCACCGCAGTCTCTCGTCTGTCTGTGGGACACACACGCACACAAAAAAACCCCTCCTATTTCTTCAGCTTTCCACGGTGTCAGCGGCTATGGATGCATCGCTGTCCTCCTCCTGTTCTCCCCGCTGTTGGATGCTCCAGTGCCCATAGAGGAGGAGGAGGGGGAGGAAGAGGCGGAGGAGGGGGGGCATCCTTGTCATTCTTCGACTACCAGGTGAGATTATTATTATCATTATTATAAGGTGATATAACGTGTTGGGGGGTTGGGGTTTGTGTGGTTGCACCGGGGTGAGTGGGTTTGTGTCGAGCTCGGAGCGGAGGTTAGCATGCTAGGCTAGCTGCTGTTAGCTTCGTCATCCGCCAGTGTGAGGAGGGATGCGGCGCCGGGATGCTGCTGCTGCAGGAGGGGAGGGGAGGGTATAACGGTACCGTCTGGCCTCGGCCCATCTCCGTGATGAACGACACCCCCAACCTCCCCGTTATCCCTCTTTAATCCCCCCTCATCCCCAGTCTCTCATCCGCTTCAAAACCACAGCATCTAAAGGGTTTTCATCACAAACACATGAACATAATAACCACAGATACACCAACGGTTTATACCAACGGCTGTCAGGTAGCCAGACATGCTAACAAGCTAACGAGCCTTCCAGCCCAACCAAACCCCCAGGAAGTGCGCTGGACGGTGAAGCACATTTTTGGTAGTGGTCAAATGGTGGTACTACAACTTCCGTGTCAGTCTGTGGCGTTATTGGGCCCAAATGGACTTTTCTCCATTGACTTGCATTCAAAGATTCAAAGGCTTTATTGTCATATGCACAGTAGCTACGGTGTAGATATGGCAAATAAATCTTACGTCCCAAAATCCTCCAACAATGCAACATAATATATATAGGACATATAAATAATTTAAAAAATACAGATTCCTGTTGGAATGGACTACCTTAGAATTATATATTTTGTTGCCAGTAGTAATACTGGATGGGATCATTGGGAAGTCATTGGAAAGAGACGGCTGTTTGTCTCAGTGGTCTTTACAGATTAACAAACATAGATTACAACATAGTTAAATATACAAGAACAGTATTTAAAAAAAAAAAAAGATAAAATACAATAAAACAATACAATTAAATACCATGAAATGTAGGACTCAGCCTATATATATTTATATATATTAACTAAATCAACTACCCAGTACAAACACATTTATAGCCTTTAATTGAGTCATTATGTGTCTATACATTTGTAAAATGTTTTAAAAGCTGAATCCAGAGTTATGTTTCCCTTTTTATATTCTGCATAATTAAATGTTCTATAAAAGACCAATATACTGCATCAACAGAAACACAGACTACTACAGTGGCAGAAATATATACATAGGCTAGTATATAAGATAAGATGGACCTTTATTGAGCCCCATAGGGAAATTCAGATAGTACACATGGGATAATAAGAATAAACATGTAATAATACAAAATGATATAAAATAAGAATAAACATGTAATAATACTGTGAATCGAAATAACAAAAATGACGAGTTGAACTGAATTTGAATTTAAGCTACACTGCGCATGCGCTATGGACCCACATACGGGTACTTTTGCTCCGTCTATTTTCTGCTTCATTCGCCACTGAGCGACTCTCATTGGAATGAACAGGGTTCCGCCTCCAACGCTGTATCCACCTCTCTTTATACATCCATGTTCCAGCTGGCTAACATTAGCATTAGCATTGCCCCTCCTCCACCACCTCCTCCCCGCTAGCATCCCTGGCTAGTTCGCATCCTCTCCAGCCGAGCCATCACAGGCCAGCCTGTCTCACACAACCATCTCCCCCCGACCCTGCCGTATCACACCGGGACTATTTTATCCCGCTTAAAACAACGACTCCTCGGTTTGAACGTTGCAGCCAACCAGACATTTATTCGCCCATTGATATAAAACAGAGCACGCCAAACGGATGTTGTTATGTAACGAGATAATGACACCACACGCCCTTGAAACAAAAGCTGTTGTTTCAGTATTTGTTTGTTTGTGGTGCGGTGCAGGAACCGAAATCATGGTGGATAAATTGGAGACAGTGTTTGGGGGTTAGTGGCGGGGGTTTGGTTTGGTGTAACCGAGGGCCGCAGCTGTGAACCGGCTTCTGAAATATACAACGACTGCTCCTGTCAGCCATTGTTTTTGTTGTCATCGGAGGGCTCTCATTTGTTTCCAGCCTTGATCTTCCCATTGATGGTGTGTGCGCTGTGCATTGAAGGAACATGGCTAATTTACCTTAATTATGTCTCACAGTCGTTAAAGATAATATCGTTGTTACCTCTGGTGAAATATGTCCCTTTTTATTGTGAGTTTGTAAATATTTGCTGCTGATGTTTATTTTTTATTATATTTTTATCTTATTGTATCTTTTAAATATCTTGAACTTGTGTAGTGCTTGACAACACTGCTGCTGGGACAAAGTATTTTCCCAATTTGGGATGAATAAAGTATCTATCTAAATACCACATAAAGGTTATTTCACAACATGATATGCTTTGCTTTTGTCAACCATTTTATTTTTGTTGGTTTTGGAGGATCTATTTGTTTCCAGCCTTGGATCATCATATTGATGGCCTGTGCTCTGTGAATTAAAGGAAAGAAAAGGATATTAAAATGTCATGGTAATAGTAGTGAATGCTATGGAGGGACAGGGCCAGTTTGACTCCGACATTAAATATTTTTTTTAATTGAAGGAGTCTTACCTAAATGTTATTTCACCATTGCAATGCTCCTGTCAACCATCTTTTGTTGTCGTTGGAGGGCTCGTATCCGTTTTGCATCTTTCTATCTTACCAGTGATGGTGTGTGCGCGTGTTGCAGGAACATGGACAGTCTAGATTCGCATCATTACAGAGAATATGATTGTTACCCACATATGTAAATGATATATATATAGTATTAATATGCAGGATTAATATCTAAAGGTTATTTAATCACGGGTAACATGATATAGTCATTTCTGGGATAGGAAGACTACATAGTCATGCTCTTGTCAGCCATTGTTGTTGTTGTCACCGGAGGCCTCGCACTTGTTTCCAGCCCCTTGTCTTCCCATTGATGGTGTGTGCGCTGTGCAGTGAAGGATCATGGACTGTCTAGATTCACAATCATTATGAGGAATAACATTCTTACCCACAATGTGTACAGTTTTAACGGTAATACAAGTTATGTAAAGATGATGAAATGCTATGGAAGTAAAGGTCAGTGAGACTATGAGAGAAACACATTTTTATCGGTGATTGTCTTTTATTTACCAGAAGTAGGACCTAAAGATTATTTCACCATGTGTAACATTACATGGTCAATTCTGTGACAAGATGAGTGCACAGTCACGCTCCAGTCAGCCATTGTTGTTGTTGTTGTTGTTGTTGTCTTTTGAAAGCTTTCATTTGTTTTCAGCCGTCTGCCTTCCCGTTGATGGTGTGTGTGCTGTGTGTTGCAGGAACATAACCAGTCCGCCTGCAGAAATGATAAATTGTTGTTTAAAATCTTTATAGGCCATGTGATTATTATTACCCATAATGCAATAAATATGCTAATTTCAACGAGATAATGAAATGCTATGGTGGAAAGTCCATGTGAAAGATACGATCATATTTTATTTTCAAATGCTTTCTAAAATACCAGCTGTGGGACATAAAGGTTATCCCATGATAGGTAACATGATACAGGCCATTTAGCGATAAGATCAAACTCCAGGGTCAGAATTTGTTTTTCGTTGTTATTGGAGGGCTTGCATTTGTTTTTCAGCCTTGTATCTCCACATTGATGAGGTCTGCTCTGTGCATTCAGCAAACATGACCAGTTTGCTCTCTATAACATCTCTAGCTTTTTACTCCTAACGTTGGTGGTGAGATGTCACATTATGATTCACAGTCTTTACCCATAATGCCCTCAATTGTGCAGGAATGGCTTTAGTCTCGAGGGAAAATCGACTCATCATTTCTTTAAAAAAATCATGCTCCATTATTAAATTCCTTGTAAAAATACTAGTAGGATTGGGACCTAGAGGTTCTGTCATTATGGGTAACATTATGGGCATTCTTGTCATGAGATCAGATGAAACTTTGTTGATTGCATAGAGGACAGGTTCTGAGACAGCGAAATGCAGCTTAGCATCTAACCAGAAGTGCAGAGTAATGTACATGTGACAAGTGGTGTGATAAATAATGAATATAATAAAAGAGCGGACATGGATATGCTGCATATACAAAGTATGGACGGTAATGAATATGCTAACATAAAGCTACAGTGTGAACCCTAGGGCGTGAGCAGCAGTTACAGTTGTAGTGTGAGATAATACACAACAATCATGTATGAATCATTGTTTGTGGTGAGACCTGAACAGGAAAGCTTTTTGAAAGATGTTCGCACTATGCATCAGCTCTATTAGTGCTCGCAGAGGGGCTGAAAATCAAGATATGCATCTAATTTGTAGGGCTATTTATCAATCGTCTTCTAGATTGTTTTGGCTCTGAGTGGCGTAGATAATGTTACGGCTCAGCCGAGGAGGACGCCATTAATGTTTACATCTCACGCTGTCATGAGCCTCTTATCCCTGAGGAGATGCTCGCTTGCTTCTGCGCAGTGATACGGCTGCCTGGTTTAGTTTAGTGGAAGGAAAGTAGTTCCTACGTGGAACTGCTCACATAAAGTTCTTTGGGTTGTGTTGAATAAACCGGGTCATGCTTTTGGTAAATTATATTGCTGTTGAGTTTTAAAAATATTCTTTTGGAGTCGAAAGTTCGAGAGCTTTGTAGTTGAGTTATGTTTCAGAGAAGGCAGACATCTCCAACACTCCCCAACTCCTTATCATTTCTGTTCCTCTGTTGGTCAGTTCACAGACAGGTAGACTGAGGGTGACGGACAAAGAAAGGAGGAGGGTAGGGCTGAATTTATATCAGCTGTTTTTATTTAGTCTTTGTCCTTGTGTTAAATGTCAAAAGTGCCGAGCAGAGAGAAACATATACGCTCAATTTCTCAATTGATTGATTGATTGGTCTAGAAAATGCCAAAAAAGGGATCAGACACACCTATCATAACTTCCCAAAGACTAAAGTGACATTTTCAAATTGTGTAATTGGTTTTACTAACCTTTTGAATAACTGCCGGCACAGGGAGAGAAGGAGTAAGGGAGGAATGGAGGGGAAGAGGAGAGGGTGAGGTAGGAGAAATGCAGCCAAGGAAATGATGGATGGATGATTTGGAAGAAGAGAAGGATCTAAAGGAGGGTCAAAAATAAGGAGGGGAGGGAAGGAGGCGGTATACAACGTTAGGGAGAAGAAGTTGGAGAGAAGAGGAAACAAGAGCAGGAAGAAGATTGATGTGGATTGACCAATGACTGAGGAAGGGTATAAGGACGTAAAAGAGGAGGCACAAGTATATATTGAAGGAGCAAGAGGGGGAGAAAGTAGCTAGTTATAAAGGTAGGAAACGAAGGAGCTAAGTAAAGAAAAAGGGGTCCCATGGAAGATTTAAGGGAAGAGAAGAGGAATAAATAAAAGGTTGAGGGAGAGAAGGAGACAGGAATAAAACTAATGAAGGGGAGGGCAGGATGTGAGGTAGTGTATGATGTAAGGAGGCAAGCAAATTTAAAGGAGAGAGAAGGGGGTAAGGGAAGGAAAGTAGGGGCATGTGACGGAGGCAGTTAGAGAAGAAAATAATTAGGGAAGTTTACAAAATCTGATGAAGGATTGAGAAGATGAGGTAAAAAGATTGTGCAGAAGTAGATAAGAAAGGACCGATTGTGAGAAAGAGAAGGGGAAGAAAGTAATGGGGATAGGAGGAGAAGATGTGAGGAGACAAGGAAATGAGGAAGGGGATAAGAAAGAATGAGGGATAAGAGGAGGGTAGATGTTAGGTAACGACTGATGGAAAGAAGGAATTATTAAGGAGGACAAAAAGAAGTTGGTGAGGTGTGAGGAGGCAATGAAGGAAGGACACAAGGATGTGAGGAGACAGGAAGTGTGTTTTAAGGCTCAGAACAATAAGTGGCGTCCTGCTGTATTTGCTGTGCGAAGGAAACCATCCACTAACCTGCTCTGTTTGGTTTTCTGCCCTCTCCTTTCTCTGCCTCCGTTTCCTTCCAGGCTGACTCACCGCAGGAGCGCCTGAACACAGAAGAAGAAGAAAAGCAAAAAGGAGAAGTTTAAGAGAACAAGGGAGAAACAGAGTTAGAGAGGCAAAAGGGAGGGAGAGAAATAGGGGAGAAAAAAAAACGATAAAGAAGAGCTGAGGGATACTAAGAGGGAGGAAGAAACCTGAAGAAAAAACAAGAGGAAGTTGGGTTGGCGGGGCGAGAGGAGGAAAGAGAAAGTGATTTTGGGGAAAATAAAGAGTGAAATACACTGTTCAGATCTGTGGGAGACCAGTCAGCAGATCTGAGGTCAGGTGAGAGAGGGCGCAGGTAGATTGGAGGTCGGAGGTCAAGCGGCGGTCAGACTGAAGGCTGACTGAGCTTCAGCTGTCCCGCCACCCCCCCACCCCCACCCCCCCTACAGCCCTCCCTTCACCGTCAGCACACTGGGAGAAGTGGGAGGACTGGTGACGAGGAGAAGCCACCATGAGCGACCTGAACGTCGTCAAGGAAGGCTGGGTCCAGAAAAGAGGTGAGTCATGTTTTCCTCCAGAGATGGGTTTTTTATATTTGACTGATTTCACTTTTTCAACATTTCCTGAGATATTGATTCTAAATGAAGTTCAATCATAAAAAAATGTAAATAATCAACATTTTATTTTGAATTAGATAAGATTAGATTAACTTTATTGATCCCAAATCAGGGAAATCGCTTTGTTAGAGGTGGTATTAATAAAAATGTAACATATACATACCAATGGTAGAAAGACGAGTATATACAAGTACACGATATCAAATATACAGAAAAGTTATAATATACTCTGATTGACCAAATACTCTATTTATCCCAAACTGGGAATGTTTTCTTCCTCTTTTTGTTATGGTTAAACTCTTAGATGTCCAGCTTTTTGAGGGGAAATGAATTAGACTTTTCAAATATAAACTACATGTGTTTTTCAAAGATCTACGTCCTTAATCTGTCCGGTTAGAGCATTTCCACATGATAAGAGTCAAGGCAACCCATCATGTGGTTTGGGCTTTATATTTCTTTTGTTGACAGTCAGAAAAGTATAGAATAGCTCCTTTCTTTTGGGCTTTTCTGAATGTTTGTATTAAATATTGATGTAACATACCTTATCATTGAATAAGTGATGCAGCAGGAGTGGTGGCTGAACCGCCTGGCACAGCACATTTCTTCGTATTCAGAGTTTCTCTAATGTTTACTGTCAAAGGTCCCAGCTTTAATTTACCTTCCTGAGTTAGTTTAACTCTGTACAGTTCACTGAAGGGTTTCAGTAAAGAGGCTGATGTGTCCAAGCCCTTTGGAGAGTCCAGAAGGGGTTTGATTACAAGTTCTGTAGACAGCTGTAAGACATCATCACCGATCTTTGGATCTAAAAAAAGCAACAACAGGACATTTTGAATTATATTGTAAACAAAATATTTCAAGCCACCCATGAAAGTCTGATATCTGTCCATACATCTGTGCATGAAATGAATTATAAATGATATGCTTGGTTGTTACAATAGGATTTGAAAGAACACTGTGTGCTGGTGGAGAGCTTATGGAGGGCATCCCAGAGTCACTAGGCAGGAAACGCAGAAAAATATAGTAGACTAGTAAATCTGCTCGCCAGGACTGATCAAACAAGTGTTGCAGCCTACAGTATTTGTATTCATTTAATCAATAACTCACTAAAATGACAGGAAATGTGGGAAAAAAATGCCATTCTCTTATTAGTCATCATAGTCAAGTTAAGTCAGTTTAATCTATATTAAGCCAGACTATCACATACGTTTATTCCTCTTAAAGAACAGGCTTTGACTGTAATGTACAGACCATCACAGCAGCCCTGTTTAGTGGTATTGAGCAGGATTTGACAGCCTGGCTCCAAAATGTTTCCTTTACGTCTCCCCTCAGATAAAGGTGTTACCACAGCTGACATTATCTGACAGAACGGGAACAACAACACTAAGATGTCGCTTCTCCTTTCTGTAGTCTTCTCACAGAGGAAGCTGATTTATTGCAAACCTGACACTTGGATTGAAACATGGCGGATGTGTTCTACTCCTTGTGGCTGTCTGTGTTGTTGTTGGTTTGATTGAATTTATGTATCCGTCTCTCTGCCGTGGTTTAAGGTTTTTCTCATTCAGGGAAATGAAACACGTTCGGCCTCAGATGGCTGCTGCTCTCTTTCTTTCCTTTTCTAGTTCCTTGTATCAACATAAACATACTTCATATTTAAAGGGGCACTATCATGCTCATGATCAGGTTCATATCAGTATTTAGTGTCTCTAATGTCTCCATGCTTTAATGTTCAAAAAGCTCTTTATGTTTCTCATACTGTCTGTGCTGCAGCTCCTCTTTTCACCCTCTGTCTGAAACCAGAGCCCAGTCTGCTCTGATTGGTTAGCTGGCCCGCTCTAATGTGATTGATCAACCACTTAGAGATGTCCTGCCGCTTAGCCTATCACGTACAATGTGTTGGAGCGCTGATCAATTGAAGTACAAGTGTTACATAGTGATGTCACTATGTACTTTAAGTTATCAAAGGAGTCTTATGGAGGCGATTCAAAGCACAATAGGGCCTCTTTTTAAAGAAGGATTCAATTATTATGTGGTGTGAAATTGGAGCACACATGTACGTAGCTGTTGTTTTTGAGTAGTTTGTTTACACAGAAATGAAAGCAACAGAGGACTGGCTGAATCTGTTCTTCTGCAACTTTCAGTCAATAAACAACCAAACAGTTTTCACTCTTATCTTGTGAGAACTGGGAGGGAGAGAAACAGCTTGGTAATGCTCCTGACTCTTTCTATCGCACCTTTAATTGGCTCAATGTAAATCAGTAAACACACAATTTAGTTCATGCGATTAAATCCAACCTGCCATACACCATCTAGATGTTGTCACTACTAAATCCTGCGTTTAGTAAGTGAGGTGACAAAGTAGTGTGTGACTGTTCTCTTAAAGCTTTGTTTAACTGGTCCGTGCTACAACATGAGACCAGTGTGTTCAGGTGAATTCCCTGTCAGGGTCTCTGAGGAACGCCATCAGATCAGCTGTGTTCTCGCAGCTTAGTGTGCCCGGTTTGGAGAACAGCAAGTCCTAACAATGGCTGTGTACCTGCCAGACGGCGCGCAGGGCTTTGCAGAGCTGCAGCCTAGTCTGAGCTGCACTTGGCTGCCGTGTTATTTCCCACAGTGATTTCTGTGTGTGTGTGTGTGTGTGTGTGTGTGTGTGTGTGTGTGTGTGTGTGTGTGTGTGTGTGTGTGTGTGTGTGTGTGTGTGTGTGTGTGTGTGTGTGTGTGTGTGTGTGTGTGTGTGTGTGTGTGTGTGTGTGTGTGTGTGTGTGTGTGTGTGTGTGTGTGTGTGTGTGAGCTGGAGGTGTGTTTGTCTGGCTGGCAGGCAGGGGGAAGTTTCTCTGTGGCACTATGAGCTTACAGAGGATGACCTAACGCTCTGGTTCCTTCCTCTCCGGCCCACACAAGTCCCCCAATTGTTTATTGCACCTCTGTGTGCTCTTATAATTCAGGCCAAACGGCCCTCTCAGAGAAAAACTGCCCCGAGCTGCCTCTCCAGGCTGTTTGAGAGCAAAACTCAAGAGTTCACACGCAGTTCAGGACGCTTTGGAAAGTGGGCCGTAGAAACTGAATATTTGAGAAACACAGAAAAGACATTATAGTTCCTTGGTGCCATTATTTCTATATTTGGAGCCTTAGTTGTACAGAATTCAATGTGTTCATGAATAGAGGATTCTGTTGATGAACAACCGGTAGCAAAGGAAGGTGTTTGGAGAATTGAAAGACTTTATGAAACAGCATTTGCTTTAATGCTAAGTGCTTCCTGCCCCACAGGATATTGGGACGGACATATGGAGGAACCAATTAAATCTGTGTACAAAAAGGAAATGACTCAATGTGAGAGGTCATTAAGAGAGGCAGGACTGTTATTTTACACTTTCTTTTATCCAAATAAGATAAGGTACACCTTAAAGTAAGGTGAGGAAAATTCAGGTGTCATAGCAGCATCATTAATGGGGATAAAACCCAGAGAGGTGCAGGTAAAAGTCGGAGCGCAGAACCACAACAAGATCATAAAAACTGGAGACCATGACAGGGGATCACACCCCTCGACTCCAAAAAGGTTCTTAGCTTTTCCCCATCTTGCACTTTCTACTGCCTGAATGCTGACACCCTTGCTAAACTGAAAATAATTCACTTTATATGATGATGTAATAAAAACGGTAGGTATTCTCCAAATTGAAGAGTCTGACAACAACTTTTAAAAACATTTTTGCATAAATAAATACTATTTATTCCCCCCCTCCCCACAACACCGAAAACAGCTTAAATGATATGAGACTGAATAATGCAGGGATATGACGCTTCCGTATCATTATCAGGCTGATACCAACATTAGATATGTATAAATGTATAAAAAAGAGATTGACTAGCGCGCCAGCACATTGTACGTGAAATGCTAAGGGGCGGGACATCTCTAAGTAGTTGACCAATCACAACAGTGCTGGCCATCTAACCAATTAGGGCAGACTGAGCTCTGGGCTTTAGACAGAGGGTGTAAGAAGAAGTCCAGACCAGGGTATGTAACCGGTTGGTGACTCCTCTCCTGCAGGCGAGTACATCAAGAACTGGCGACCGCGTTACTTCCTGCTGAAGTCAGACGGATCTTTCATCGGCTACAAGGACAAACCGCAGGACTCTGACCTGGCATACCCCCTCAACAACTTCTCTGTAGCAAGTAAGAGACCCACACTAAACAGGGAACATATTTCATACCATGAAACAAACAAACACATTTCTAAGAACCTCCATCTCTCTGTGACACCCAGAATGCCAGCTGATGAAGACGGAGCGACCCAAGCCCAACACCTTCATCATCCGCTGCCTGCAGTGGACCACGGTCATCGAGAGGACTTTCCACGTCGACACTCCTGATGAGAGGTGAGCCTCCTCCTCCTCCTCCTCCTCTAGAACTAAGACCACATGTGATTGCCAATATTTCAAGAGATGCAGGTCAATATTTCCCATAATTCTTACCCGAAATTCAATTAAAGTTTCAGAATTTAAAGAAATTATAATCAGAGACGGGTTTATTGCCGTATAAATGTACACACACAAGACATTTGACAAGTGTTGTTTGGTGCATAACAATAAACAGTGAGTAGAGGTAAATAAAAGATACAAATCCAAATGACCACTTTTTGCTTTCTGCAGAAACGTTTTGCACAGGATTTGTTTTACCAATGTTCCCAGTATTAAATGTGCAGAGGTTATGTCGTCCAGAAGCTCCAGAAACACATGTTTTTAATTGTCTTGAGGAGCTGCTACCTCTGGATTACTCTCCAGACTGTCAATTACCAGGAAAGGGAACTTGCATGTTGAACATTTGAAAAGGCGTGGCTTTAGGGACAAATGAAATCTGTGGTTCTCAGTCCTGAACCAGTTTGTGTCCCAGCACAGGGAGAAGAAAGACAGGAAACAGGGGTGTGGGTCATATACATTATGACTGGTTACCTGTCACAGGACTCTGCTAACAACATCCTCTAACGTTTCACAGGAGCAGCACAGGCTCTCTGTCAGAGTCGGTGTGTGAAATAATAATAATAATGCAAATTACTCGTGTTTTAAAAGAAGTGTGCAAAATCTGCAGAGGACAGTGCATGATTCATAATATAAATATCAGACAAAAGGCCTTTCAACTTTTCCAAAGACTCATGGTCAGTCTAAAGCTGAAGCCACAGGTAAAGCGATAGAAACATTTTAAAAAGTGAGTGTTGCCTGGTAGTGTAACCTGTCGCTGTCCTACAGGGACGAGTGGGCCGAGGCCATCCAGATGGTTGCAGAGTCTCTGGCCAAGCAGGAGGAGGAGGGCATCCTGTGCAGCCCCACCTCGGCCATCGAGAACGTCAACGAGGAGGAGATGGACACCTCCATCGGACACTACAAACGGAAGGTGACGGATCACCTGAGCAGAACAATAACCCCTCCTGCTTTCCAACAGAGGCGAACATGCTAACACATTTAACCTTTTCTTACCCTGTCTCAGCAGTGTTAGCATATGTGTGCTATCAAAACCATAATAAGGGTAATAAGTGTGTTGAATGATGGAGAAGCACCTCACACACTCCTGTGTTTTCTGTGTGTGCAGACAATGAATGACTTTGACTATCTGAAGCTTCTGGGCAAAGGCACTTTTGGGAAAGTCATTCTGGTGAGGGAGAAGGCGAGCGGCACCTACTACGCCATGAAGATCCTCAAGAAGGAAGTCATCATAGCAAAGGTCCTTTCATTATTTTATTCATTTCACTTTTTATACAAACACATCCATACTCTCGTCATCTGTTTTATCCATTTCCATTAAGCTATATTCACAGTCATTACAAAGAAAGAAAAGAATAAAATAAACAAACATATTTTATTGGTGGATTTGTAGTTTTCTGGAGAGCGTGTTTACGGTCACTGGATGGAGATGACATGTCATGCAGATCCATCATGAATTGATATGATATAAAATGCATCACCTTCTGTGTCAGTGGAGAGATTTATATTTAGAAAGCTCAGTAACAGATTGGTTTTGAACTGGCAGGGGCCCGATGTTCACACACCTCCCTAACAATTACATCCTCCTCCTTGTGACTAAAACAAGCAAGCGTCTCCTTTTGTCTCCTGACTAATCACCACGCCTCTTCTTTCCCTGTTTTATCTCCCGTCGCAGGATGAAGTTGCTCACACACTCACAGAAAGTAGGGTATTAAAAAACACTCGGCATCCATTCCTAACTGTGAGTATCAGCATGTCGATGAGAACGTTACATGAAGACGCACCTGTGCTGTGCTGCTGTAAAATATGTGAATATAAATAAAGAGAAGCAGATCAGAGACTTTTTTGATACAGAAAGAAGGAAGCACACACCTCAAAGGTTCTTTAAAAATATAAATGTGTTTGGAACAAATGGCTGAGCAGAGTTTTAAATGTGTGTGTGTTGCAGTCTCTGAAGTACTCGTTCCAGACGAAGGATCGGCTGTGCTTTGTAATGGAGTACGTCAACGGAGGAGAGGTGAGACTTCAAAGAGTCGCTTTTAAAAAAAGAAACCAGTTTTTGATGCCGGCTGATGTTCTGTCTTATTTTAACACGGAAGTTATTTCAAGATTTATTGAAGAGCGGCGAGGAGAGCTTCAACAGAAAGGACTCACTCTTTTAGAGAGATGTAGGAGTGTCTGCGCGGTCGGGGTTTTTAATGGAGGTGGAGATTTAGTACTTGATTTAAATAAAAAAAACATCTTCAGAATGTATTAGTCATTTCTTATTTATTGTCTCGTTTAGTCAAAGGTTGTTTGCCATTTTTGCTGTTTGTTTTTAATATTTGGTGCAACCTGGATTGTTGTTGGGAGAATTATGCAAACGCATGCATGGAAATTAAACAGAAACACCAAAAAGCGTGGAAGGAGTGAGAAAGCTGCACCTCGATAAGAAAAGTTACAGGAATAAATATTTGTATATATATATATATATATGACTGTTTTGAAACTGTATTTCCTTACAGTGTTGCTTGATTGATTGCATTAATAATTAATCCATTATTCAAATGTTTGCTGCGGGCTGCCACGGCCCCATCACTGCAGCTGATTAGTACTTTTCTACCCGATGAATCAACCCTAAAAACAACATGTCTGTTGTGTTTGTCTGCAGCTGTTTTTCCATTTGTCAAGAGAAAGAGTTTTCTCGGAGGACCGCACCCGTTTCTACGGCGCTGAGATCGTCTCCGCTCTAGATTACCTTCATTCTGCAAAGATCGTCTATCGGGATCTGAAGGTAAACCTGGCAGGAATCTAAGGTCTATCACCTGGTTCTTCAAAGACAAGAAGGCGATGAAGGGGTGGAGGAGACTCGGTGGATGACATGTTTTATTCAGTTTTGGTTTCTGCTTTACTGCAATCAATAAATACAGTTTGCAATAAAAGCATATGCAACACTGGAGTTTACGGCTGATAGTAGAAAACGGAGGCTCATGTTTTCCTTGTCTGTCGTCCTCCTCACCAGCTGGAAAACCTCATGTTGGACAAAGACGGCCACATCAAGATCACAGACTTCGGCCTGTGCAAAGAAGGCATCACCGACACTGCCACCATGAAGACCTTCTGCGGGACTCCAGAGTACCTGGCTCCTGAGGTCAGAGGTCACACTCACACGGAACTACAGAAACGATTGGATTCGTTTTTCATTTGTATTATTATTAATAATATTAATAATAAAGTGTATTCAATACAAAGATCGAGGGTCGGAGATTACATTTTAATCCAAATTTAAACAGTATTGTCGCACTTGGGAGACTTTTACTAATTTGATGTTTGAATCATTTAATTGTTGTTGTTTTTTTTAACTCGTTGAAATGTAGTTCATTTAAAATGATTTATTTTGCGCTTGAATGCTAACCAGCCACTCAGTCACACATATTTCCCACAGTAAAACTCATGATGGGTTTACTTACAGCACAATGACTCACAGATATTTGCCTCAGCCACACACACACACACACACACACACACACACACACACACACACACACACACACATTATGTCATTGTTGCAGAAGGTCTTCAAAGTTGGAGAGAAAGACGTGAAATCCAAAATAAGCTGCTGAGTTTCTTTTCAAATCTTTGCCGGTTTTTGTAGATAAAAAACAACCAGAATTCCTTTTTTGGAAAAATGGAGGATGCGATATACTAGCATTTACTATAACTGTTAAATATAAAAAAGGAAATATCAATCTGTTAATAATATATAATGATAGCATTTGGTAATTACACCAGAGCCTTTTAAACTTTCATTAAATAGACAAAACAGACCCTAAATAAGATGAATTGTACTCGTAGTTTATTCTTTATTACCTGTTTTATACACTTTTTTATAGGTAATCCAACTTTTTGTGAATGACTTTGGTGACATAAATGGTGTAGTGAAAATGTGAAAGTAAAACCCCAAACTGAGTCGTCTGTCTTGATCCTGCGTGTTGTCTGTCCTTCAGCCACAACCACCGGGAGTCAGATTTGTGGAAGTACCGTCACATGTCTTCCTCTAACGGCAGCTCAATGTTTATTTACAATGAAGCAGGATGTCAGGGACTTATTTCACTTCTTCTAAAGTGGTTCAGGGTGGAGATCTTGAATCCAATTCTGAGGATTTGAAAGCGGATATCAGATCAGTGAAGGACACAAATAACTGCACGGCCTCTTTCGTTATTAATGTTCAACACTGTTCAAAAGGTTGGGAGCTCTTGCCACAAAATCTGAATTAGGTCCAGTGAGATGTCTAACAGGAGAGCTCTGTATTTCAGAATGCTTTCATTCTTTTGGTCGTGGATACTTGTATGAAGGGTTTGGAGTGCAATGCTTCAAACGGACTTTAATTTAGACAGAAAGACAAATAGATATATTGTACACTGCCTCCTGTTCTACTTTCAATATTAACTTTTTATAGAAAACATTTTGGTTAAATCCCTCCCATGATGTGTGTTCAGGTGCTGGAGGACAACGACTACGGCCGGGCGGTGGACTGGTGGGGTTTGGGCGTGGTGACGTACGAGATGATGTGCGGCCGCCTGCCGTTCTACAACCAGGACCACGAGAAGCTGTTCGAGCTCATCCTCATGGAGGAGATCAAGTTCCCCCGGACGCTGTCGGCCGACGCCAAGTCGCTGCTGTCAGGGCTGCTCATCAAGGACCCCAACAAACGGTACACACACTCACACACACACACACACACACACACACACACACACACACACACATAATAATAATAGTACAAATGAAATGCACTTTAAGCTGAAATAAAACATATTGACCTCTCACGACCCAGTTTCCTACCCACAGAATAATCTATATATTTGGTTTAATGTCCCAGAATGCACCAGTTAATTCCCCATTCCAAACCTCCAGCTCGACGTTACAGAGAACAATCCTCCCTGTGATAATCGGTGTTCAGTAAAGTGCCGTTAGACAGATCTGGCTGCTTCTAATTTCCCTCTCTGATTGTCCCGGAGGCGTTTCTGAAACGGCTTCACAGCGAACTCGCTCACCCTGACGGTTATTTTGGGATGCGTAGCAGGTGGATATTCTGGGTCCATTGATGGAGACTTTGTTGGAGCGACGTTTTGATGTCTTCTTCTTCTCTGTGTTCTGACAGGCTGGGCGGCGGGCCGGATGACGCTAAGGAGATCATGCGACACAGTTACTTCAATGCAGTCGACTGGCAGGACGTCTACGACAAGAAGGTGAGAGCACGAGACGTCATCCCGTCTTCACCGGTGATTTATCTCAAACAGCCTACCTGAGATATTCTGGGATCAGGGTTACCTCATTATTCAAAAAAAGCGTGGCTGTTAAAAGCATTAACTCCAAAATAGAAAAACAACGACCTCATCTTTACCTCAGTAGAAGAACAATAGGACGTCCAAACAATGCTCTAAGTATTTTCTTTTGCAGCATGTCTGTTAAACCAAACAAACCTTATCTTTCATTTCATTGCATCATGTTTTTAGTGTATGTTTGTTGCATACTTATATTTAATGTAAGGTGTCTTTGTGAATTTATAATAGAGAAATATAAATAAAATGTATTATTTTGTATTTATTTAAAAACCTAAAGAGTACTTAAATCTAAATACACTGAAAGCACCAGAAATAAAACGGCGCAGTTCATAATTAATAATCCCCCAATTAATCTTCATATTTAATATTTTATTACTTTTTTATTTGTTTTTATTCTTGTAAATGTTCTGTTATTTTTATTTATTTTCTTGTCTTTTATAATCAGGATTGCTTTGGTGACACATGTCAAATGTCATGCTAATAAAGCCTTTTGAATTTAACATATTATTAACAATTCCTTGTATTTTTGAATCCTTAAACACCAAACTCAGCTTTAACAGCTCTGTCTCTTTCTGCCTGTCTCCTTCTACTTCCGGTCTCCTTCTACTTCCTGTCTGGTTGCAGCTGGTCCCACCTTTCCAGCCGCAGGTCAGCTCAGAGACGGACACACGCTACTTCGACGAGGAGTTCACAGCACAGACCATCACCATCACCCCGCCGGAGAAATGTAAGCACCTCTCTCTGACCTGAATCTGTATCATCATACCCAGTTAATAATCTCAGCCGAGCCAAGGATTAGTAGTTTACGGTATTTATGAGTAAATCAAGTGTTTGATAACTGGAGATTTGTACCTGCAGGGCAATCACCTTAATCATGAGTATGTGTTTTTTGAGTCCATGTCTGTCTGAACCACGTTTCTCAGATGTGATGTGGTTATCACATTCAGTCACTATTGTCCCTCTGCAGACACCGTACCATGCACCTCCAGGCTTTGTTTATGTTTGTACGACTGCATGTGTAATGTTGCATTCTCAATATAATGGTTATTGAACGTGTGAACATCAAACCAATCAAGATATTGACTCCATAGACGGTCGGACTGAGCCCCGATCACATGACCAACACATAGATGTCCTCCTCTGACTCTCTTCGTCTCTGGTCTCTCTTGCAGACGACGAGGACGGGATGGACGCAGCGGACAACGAGCGGAGGCCTCATTTCCCACAGTTCTCGTACTCAGCCAGCGGGCGGGAGTGAGCCGGCCGGTGTCGTCCCCATTCGTGGCCATTTTTGAGGAAAACACGTAGCCATTTTAGGAAAAAAAAAATACCAGTCTCCCCTCTTTTTCTCCTGCTCTGCCTCCTCACAGACGGGGAGAAGTCTTTTTAGGGACTTTAAAAAGAGGTTTTTGCACAGTGGGATAGACTCCAGCCGGTCTCCCCACACTAAAAAAATAAGTCTCCTACATTTTCAGCGCTATTTACTGCAGAAGGCAATGTTTTTGTTATTTATTTTTTCTCTCCGTCAGTATTCAGTTGTCGACCCGGGTCATCTTTCTTTTTTTCTGCCCTTTTTTTTCTTCAAATCTTCTTTTGACTTTTTTGCACTTGGTTTGGAAGAGCCGTTTTAGGGAACAAAAAACCAAAAATGTTGCCTTACGTGTGCAGATGTTTCGTATCATACCGACAGGGTGTTTTGTTTTGTTTTTCGGGGAGAGGGCGGGCGGGTTTTTCCGGGGGTTATGAGAGGGGAGGGGAGGGGTGGGGGTTATTCTTAGTTGAGAATAAGTGCATGGCTCGTGGTTCACTCAAAAAAAATGACAAAAAAATATTTTCTTTCTCATGCATTTGCCATGGCAGCGCACATTCCCCCAATCCCATGGCAATGAAATCACTGTCTGCAGATAAACTTAAAAAAAACAAAAGAAGGACGAGGACGGACGACTCTGTATCATCCTCTCATCGTTGCAGTGTTACTACTTTCGTATTTTTTCAGCCCCATGTGAGTTTTTGTTTTCTTGCGCTTTTACTTCCAAGTGTGTTCTTTTATTTTGAAAACAGGAAACACTAAACTGCCAGAAACTGCACAGTTCACTCAGGCGCCACAGAGCACAACCGCGTTCAAACTCAGCTAACCGCTCCAGCTTTCCACAGCCGGCAGGGGAACGAGGCCTTCTCTGCTTTCTCACCGCTTCTCCTCCTCCTCCTCCTCCTCCTCCTCCTCTTCTTCACCTCCGCTCTTTGTTTCCTCATCGTAGCTGTAGGACTAGTGGAATGGGTGTTTACACAGGGAAATGTGGCTTAATGTATGTATGTAATGTATGTATGTTGGACATGGGGGTCAACTTTATGCTGTCATAGCAAACACACACACACACACACACAGACACACACACACACACGTATTTACACTCAGACACAGGAAACAGCTGTGACTGAAGTCGACAGTTTACTCCAAACAAAAGCATATTTGGTGTTTTCATATCAGACTACGCAATGCAGCTAAAGGCGTGTCTTTCAGAATCAGCTGGAGTTTGTGAGGTGCTGCAAGACGACGCTTTCTGGAGCTTTCTGAAAATGTAATGATGCACAGTAGCCAGGGTTCCATGCAAATGCATTTTGCTGAATTTTATAGAAAATCTGCTGTAGAAAATACAGGAGTGCCCGTCCCCAGACTCTACCGTTATGCGATTATATGATGAGTTTGGTTCATAGAGATGAGCAGCAGGTGGTGCCAGTTCCTCATGCAGAAAACCATTACAGCATTGTGGAAGAAAAGGATGCAACGAGATGATTTAAACAGCAGTCAGTGACTATTAGCATTTCCTGTGACGACTCCAACAGAAAACTAGTTTTGCCAGTTTAATGCTTTTATTGTGAAGCTGCAGCGGTAGGAAATGTTCAGCTTGCATCAGACGTTACTCTCTGGGGGATGTTGCCACAGACACCCAGTTTGTTGTCTTACAAATGTAGAAATACTGCAATACTTTAATCAGCATTTTAATACCTGCACAGACATTTAATTAAAGGAAAATGTTTGCGTTTACGACTTAAGGGTGCTTCAGTTAAATGTTAGCGCAGACTAAAGTCACATCCAGCTTCATGTAGACTACATCTAATGGTAGTTTAGAAATACACCCAGGCAGAATTAGCACAAACCTAGAGAGTCCTGCCCTGTAGTGGTTCGAGAGCAAATTAAAAAACCCTCAACTGAAGACTGGTGATAACTAAGTCAGACCCTCAAATATGGAGATCTCTGTTGTATATCATATTAAAGTGGATCTATGGCTGTTGGACTGACTGGATAAGACATCATGTTGGGTTTTGAGGCTCTGGGATGGACAGTTTTCACTATTTTCTAACGTTTTAGAAAACAAACGATCAATCTACACGACAATTAGCCAATCAATCCATAATCCAGATAGCTGAATGTGACATTCTGGTTTAGTATTGACAATTCTCCCAGGAGGAAAATAAAAACAGGTCAAAATGAATTTGTTTTGGAGGAAACTGTCCACTGAATATAATCTGCTGCTCTCGGTACACACTCTTCAGGGTTCCTACACACATCCAGAAAGGTTCACTTCAGTGGGAGAGGTTTAATGGGAGGGATTTCCGGGTCTTTAAAAGCTGTTTGCAAATGCTGAAGATGATCGGAGAATATGGTGTTCTTGGCGTCCAGGTGTACAAGTGATGAGACGCATGACTGTGAAACATATCGAACAGTGAGGGAAGCTCTATAGATCTTTTTGTGTGTGTGTGTGTGTGTGTGTGTGTGTGTGTGTGTGTGTGTGTGTGTGTGTGTGTGTGTGTGTGTGTGTGTGTGTGTGTGTGTGTGTGTGTGTGTGTGTGTGTGTGTGTGTGTGTGTGTGTGTGTGAGAGAGAGAAGAATTTGGATCTTTATTGGGAGTGTGTAGGAACCCTGACCACACACACTCACATTCCATCCATACTCACACACTGATAACAAAGAGACTGTTTTTAGACGATAGATCAGAGTGAAGAAAATGTAATTTATCACACGGACACTAACAGAAACGTGGCTTCCAGATGCAGGCCTTGTGTCCTGTCAGTATTATGAGAAACATTTATACACACACACACGTTTTTAAACCTATAATGGTATCAATAAATCACTCATCATGTCACGAGAAAATCTGAGCCGTGAGACACTCCTGTAAGAAGACTGTGAGGACTGCCGGAGAAAAGGTCACCCCGAAACTCCTTGATGTAAATATGCAATGCCTTTTTCTTTTTCTGGTTTTGGGTCTATCGTGGCATCTTGACAGACATTCAACATGTGTTTCTGTGTGACTGTACTTCAAGCTTGCTGATGAGAATAGTGACTGAAAAAACAACAACAACCACGACTCTGCATTTAAGAGAAAAAAGGAGGAGAAAACTGAAGGACAGTGTGGAAGACTCGGACCCTTCTGCTGATTTATCTTTTTCTTTGTGTGGGTCGGTGATACTCGTTATGGGACGATGTTTCCCAGCCCGTTGACTCCTGACTTCCTGTGAGAGGACGGGACTGTAACTGTGGAGTCTGCACTGTCATGTCTGTCCCCTGCACCCTCTTTAAAAACTCAAAAAAATACTAAAAAGTGGGACCATGGATTACATTTTTTCTTTTTTGTTGCAGTGCTGGTTTCATCAGGTTGTTCCAATCCCCTCATCCCTCCCCCTCCCAGGCCCCTCTTTTTTGTACCATAGTATTTGTTTTATTTATGTTTGTCATTCTAGGCAGTGTTACCTTGTATGTCGTTAAAAAAGGCACCTCTTGAAAGTCGCTGAAGGATGATGATGATGATGATGATGATGGATGCATTAACTGAAGTCTTTTTTTCTTTTTTTTTTGGATCGTTTGCTTGTTTGTTTTCTTACCAAAACATTAGGGCAAGAACCCAGTAGTGGACTTGCGTTGCCGTGGTAGTATTTATTTTGAATTAAATTAAAAAGAAATACATTTCAGGGTTTCCGTTGTCGTGACTCTTTCTTTCAGCTGGAGTTATTCTTTTTAATTATCTTTCTTTCTTCCTTTCAGATAAAAAAAAATCACATTGTACTTTAATTAAAGAGGCCCTAATCCGCTCTTTGGGGTGTTCCCTTTCCTGTAGTGTGTTAGATTGGGTTTTGATGCATGTAAATGGTCTGCAAATGCTAGAAATGTCCCTCCCACACACTCCCCTCGCCTCCATTGGACTCCTTTATTTACTTACGGAACAGTGATACCTTCGCATTTCTATTGGCTAGCACTCCAACACATTGAATGTGATAGGCTAAGGGGGCGGGACATCGCTAAGCGGTTGACCAATCACAACAGAACCGGCCAGTTAACCAATCAGAGCAGACTGGGCTCTGGTTTCAGACAGAGGGTGAAAAGAGGTGCTGCAGCACAGGCAGTATGAGAAACATAAAGAGCTTTCTGAACATTAAAGCATGGAGACATGTCCCAGGAGAGACACTACAGACTGATATAGCATATATTGAACTGAACAACAACATGATATCTGCTGATACTACAAAGTGTGCGAAATGACAACTGAGCGGGCTCCAATCGAATATACCCCTTTTACACCATGTCCAGCTGTGTTCATTTCACTTTACAGGTTTATTGATTCAACCTGCTGTTAAGGAAGAAATGATGTTTGGGCTTTCACCTCAGTTCCTCACAAGGGATGTTTACTCTGGGATGCAGCAGTTGTAAGATCTCAAATAAAGCTGGAATAAACTCCAGGCTAAAAGGCTTCATTTATACTGGGGACACTGGAGACATGTCCCCACCACTTTAATTTGTTAAGAATGTTCTGAAGATAGCGTGCAGACAGAATTGTTCACTTTTGAGAGGTTTTGTTTGCACGGGAGAACATGTGGAATCTGGAGGACTGTTCTCACTTCTTGGTTATATGTCTGGCGACCCGAGTGGGACAGCGTAGCATAGTTACTGAAGTAGTTGTCAAAAAAACCATTGTTAGCATCCAGTATGTATATATGGATTGTTTACAGGGGGGTGCTTAATGCTGTAGTGGTTAAAAAAAAACAAACGAGTTGAGTAGATAAAATAAATCTAGACACACTGGAGACGACACCATGGGATCAAAATAAAATCTGGCATTTAATGCAGGTTTTACATGCTGCTATAAGGCTTTACACGTACAGTCTGTTACAGGAATAAGACGCCTGAAACTAATCAGAACAGAAACTAGGGCTGGGTTAAGAACCCCGTAGCAGGTAGTAATGAAACCTCTCCACACCTGTGTTTAATCTGCGTCAAACTCACATGATGGGTATCGAATAAAGTAGGAATCAAAAGGATCAAATGAAGAACACTAATCGATCTGTGTTACTCTTAGGGTGCTGGTGTTGTACATTTTAAAACAACCAGCTGAAAAGATGATCTCTAGAAAGTGAATTAAACATTTCCTGTGATGAAACTAAAGAAGCAGTCCTTTGAGTTTTGATGAAGAAGCATCAGGAAGGTGTGATTGCACTCTCACACACTGTGGGGGATGTTTTGGTGTTGCGTTCAGGGGAAATCGGTTCCACAGAGAAACAGAATTTGTCCGGTCTTACAGCTCAGACCCAGGGTGCTCACTCTGGTATAGACGGAGGCCAGTCCACATCCACAGACTGAGGGAGGAAACACACAGATTATATCTAACAGGTAAGGGTCAACAAAGAGCAAACACTGGTTAATTGTTAGTTTCATGCCACAAGGGGTCTCTCTATCATAACAATAACAACAGCTGTTTGCAGGATCGCATTCATTTTCTGCCATCAAGGAGTCCTTCATTGTTGATCGTTCACAAGATTTTTACCAGAGGCTGAAGTTTTACAAACATAGCCACTGATTATACCCCCTGAACACACCAAATAAAGCAGCTTCAGTTTGGAAATCAGTGTTTTCTGATGCACTTTGGTGATGAAAAGACACTCCTGAGAGGATGTAAGCTGGTCTTCAGCTTGGAGGTTTTTACCGGTAGCTGAATTAACCGAAACAAACAGCCACGGATTAAAGCTAGTAAAACATTCAATGTGTTTTTCTGAAGCAGTTTGGCAGACACAGGACCTCCATGAGAAGCTTCTTAATGACGTTTGTTTATCTAATAGATTAATATCCAGATGTTGAGGAGGTTTTACAGGGAGTAAAATCACCTTAAGTTGGTCTTTTTCTCCAGAATAATTGGACTGTGTGTTCAAACAAATAAAAACATTGAATAAAGAAGTTGAACAAACTACTGTTTCTCCGATGCTGTTTGGTGAAGCTCACTTTCCCTCTAATAACTTAATATCCAACAACTTAAAACCTTCATCCAGATTTACTGTAGAGTTAAAAGCTGTTGCGGTTCCCATATCGAGATAGTGCTTCAAACGAAAGTTAATATCATCACATATAATCATGTATGACCCACAATGTATTTTATTTGATGTTGTATGCCCATATATAAAAGGCTAAGGGTTTGGAGAGTTGACAGAGGGACTATAGAGCCTGGTATAATTTATGACTATGGAGGTCACTGTTTAGCACGGGAGACACAGCTGTCTTCACTCGCAGCAGGTCGTAAACAGGAGCCCGGACTTAGTGGCAAAGTACTGGAGCTTCCAGCTCAGCTTGAACTTGACCATCTGAGGCAAGTCTGGAAATGTCCAGTCTCACACACCGGAAGCCATGACACTCCCCCTCATGTAAGGGTATATGGGGGTGTCTTTGGTTCTGCCTCTGTGTAAGGGTATAAAAGCAGTAGCTGAGAGAGGAAAGATCGGTGACGGGGGTTTTCCTTGGTGAGTACTCTGGAATTGCTGTATGTTTACCGGAGGGCTTTTCCGGAATACTCTAAAACTTGCTGTACACTAAACTGCATGTTTTAAGAAATACCGATCACTATGAGGAAGACCTAACCTCTGGATTTAACCGGAGGGGAACTAACTCCATGACTTAATGTTGTTATATTAGGGATTTAGAACACAGTAGGAAACGTTTTGTATGGTTGTCACGTAACGAGAGAAGGTAAACCCCTGTAAAAGTGTGGACCCTTTTTCTGAAATAAAATCATCCCACCTTCTTGGACTGGGATAAAAGGATTGAGCGCTGTCCTCTCCAGATTTAAGGTAAGATGCACAACGGCCACACACACACCCTTAGGTAGGGCCACACCTCATTACAGATACCAAAATCCTACGGGATCGCTTAAATGGATTTAGTGAGTCGTCTGCATTGAAACAGCGGTTAATTGAACCTGGTTCATTCGGGGTTATCAGAGGTAAGATCTTGCCGATCCAGGTGGATCCGAGCCTGGCGGTAAACTTGCATAGACTCAATAGCGTCTGATAGGTCAATTAGCAGGGCTGGTTAATAGCCAGAATAATTAACACAGGCCCGCCGGCCCCACAAAGCACCTCACCTCCACGTCGAGCTCCAGGATGTCTGTGTCTGTGTTCAGCAGCTCACACAGGTTGGGTTTGGTGCGGCCGAAGTCTCCGTGGACGAACTCTTTGATGTACCTGAGCTGACGTTCAGGAGCACTTTGTCAACAAAACATTTGTAAAAAGTACATTCACTTTCCCTAAAGGAGGGCTAAGCATCTGTAATATCCAGGATTGTAAAAGAAGCCAGCCTTATTTCTCTGATGGAGGATACGTGCCGGCCTGCGTCTTCATCCCCAGGTAGAAGTGATGCGAGTCGAGGAAGCGAGTGCTCATGCTGTGGACGACTCGGGGACGGACGGCCAGCGCCCGCCGGTGCAGAACCCTCAGAGGAGTCTTCTGATCCAGAGTCAGATCCTGGTGGGAAGAACAACAACAGATGGTTTTATACTTTAGTATTCGTATATACATTTCCCCCTCTGGAACTCACATCTGTCTTCCTTCAGATCTCAAATCAAAACTCTCCTTTTCAGAACTGTTTTGAATCTGTAATTATTGTGAGTTTATATATTTGAAGTGGGTTCTTTTAATGCTGTTTTTATGAATGTGAGCATGTCATTGAGTACCATGATAAGAGCAAAATAAATGAAATGTATTATTGTTATAATTACCACTGATTTAAAGTATCTCCATTGGAGATTCGCAACCTTTTACAATCCAGTTTCAAACTCAATTTAAAGACCAGTTTAAAATGTGGAATGCAATTCAGTTTCTAAGTGCCATAAAAAATAAATAATTAAAAAATGTAATTAATTAATATAAAAATTGGGAATGTATAGATTAAGATAAGTAATTTATATATATATATATGTGTGTGTGTGTGTGTGTGTGTGTGTGTGTGTGTGTGTGTGTGTGTGTGTGTGAGACCTTGATGTCGTCGATGAAGGCGATGTCTTCACTCTGAATGGGTTTCAGGGTCCAGACGAGCGCCGTGTACGACTTGGTTTTGTCCTCCTCTCCCTCCTTCATGCGCCCCATGGCCTCCCTGCAGACAAACACAGCCGTCAGCCTCTGCCTTTAACGGCTCATTACTTAACAACGCAGGAAGGAGTAGTGATAGGAGGGTTAAATATGCTCAGGAGCCGGTGTGTATTGCTTTTATGAGTCTTAAAAGCTAAGGTGGAAGCAACAGAATCAAACGCAGAGTGAGGTGGGGTGTTCTGGTTTGTAAAAGGATCCTTTTACTTATTTATATAATCATATGTATTTCTACAAGATAAACTTCTCACCTGGACACAATCTGCAGGTCTCTCACTTTGATTTTGTCTGAGGAATTGTTGATGGTCTAAAAACAAAAAACAAAAACAAGGTGAGTGGTTGTGTTTAATATTTGAGGACATAAAGGCAGCATGTGTATCTGTCAGTGAAACAAGAGAAGGATTATGAGTGTCATTCAGCTTCTGTTCAAACACTTTGGTCCATAGGAAGATACTTCAACATCTATCTACCGTCTTTAGACCTTCACGACTTCAATTAGAACAAAAAGAAGTAACCAAATTCTGGCTTTAGTTGTTTTGATATTTAGCTCGGAAACAAAGTGTTAATGAGCGTCAGAGAGTGAGTGAAGTGTATAGCTTGTGGGGTGATGGTGATGAAGATGACCTCCTGCAGCTGCTTCATCTCTGCTCGGCTCAGTCTGGATCTGTGAGGGTTCAGCAGCTCCATCGCAAACGGACGACCTGACAATCCAGAGAAAAACATTGAATTCTTCAGGAAATAAAAAAGCTGTGCGAGTAAAAGCTCCTCTCAACACGAGGAATTATTCTGTGTAATTATACTTTTTAATTCAGGTGTTTTTGGACTGTTGCGTACCCAGTTGGACTTAAATAAATGTGATCTTCTTCTCCATCTGCCGGAGTATATTTTCAAATATTGGATGAATAACATGACACATTTTTACAAACATGCTAAATGCTTTAAAATGCTTGATAGAGTTTTATAATAACACACACTTTAAAAGAAGAATACTTTTTATACTTGAATTTAGTTTATTTTACCCAAAATACTTTTTTTCCTTTGCAACATTTTTAATTTAGGACTGTCTTTCTGTTTTCAGTCTTCAGTAGTTCCACATTCTGATCGTCAAACTTGTGTCAGAGTATCTCACCGTTTCCCAGAGTCCGGACGTCCACATCCTCTCTGCCAGACGAGGAGAAGTTAAATCCTTTGAGAGAATAGATGAAGATCATTATCAGGACACATTAAACTCTGACTGCAGACACACCGAGCCGCAGACTCACCGTCGGATCTGAAGGAGGTGAGGACGGGCGCAGCGATCAGCTCCTCCACCGAAGACTCCATCCTCCGCTCGCCGTCGATCACCCAGGGAGTCTGAGGCAGAGTGCGGCAGAACTTGTTGTACCTCCCTGAACAACGGGAACGACATCAGGATGGAAAACAGACCCAGTTTTGTTATATATATCTATCTATTCATATTTACGCACCTTACTCCTCTCTGCTGTTTGTACATGCTGTTCATTTTTTGTTTTATCATGCACTATATTCAGGACAGGATTTTTTATGTTTGTTTGTTTGTTTGTATAGTCTATTTATATGTAGGCGATATCTGCGTGTAACACTTAGAGCTGAACATCTGAACGTCTTCAATGATCCGGATTAAATATCTTTACTTTAATGACCCAACGTTTAGTTACTGAAAGGACAGACTTTAATTGAGAGCCATGAGAGTTTTGACTGAAAGAAATCACAGTCGATAGTCTGTGCCAGCAGCGTATTATGACCAACAACTGTCTATATTTGATCGTGTTTGTGAAGTAAAGATAAACTGTGAAACTCAAAGTGAACAAAATCAGTTTTTGTACCAGGAATTAAACATGGTTATTTTTGCTGAAGTTAGCCATTTTCAAATGGGACTCACTTAAGGACTGCGTATAAATTACCCACTTTTTAATGGAATTTAGTAAAAAAATTAAGGGATTTTTTGTTTCTTTTGGTGTGTGTGTGTGTGTGTGTGTGTGTGTGTGTGTGTGTGTGTGTGTGTGTGTGTGTGTGTGTGTGTGTGTGTGTGTGTTTGTGTACCTGCGACAAACACAGACTGGTGGAGACACTGGACGTCCTGTGAGCTGCAGCTGCAGGTCGGCTTCGCTGGTGGACAGGCGTAATGTCTGGAAATAAATCAAATCATTATAATTTAAACATTATTTCACTAAATAAATAAAGAACTGAGACTCAAAGGGGAAACTAACTTTAGAAATTTGGCATCAGAGATCTTCTCCAGAGCTTTGACCACCGCCATCCTGGTGAACACCGACTGTAGGAAGGGAAACACACTCATTAATAACTCCTGTAATATCGTCACCTGAACCTCACTGAACCTCTGGCCTTCCTAACCATTCAGTATTCCCTCAAACCTCACCTGTTTGTTCTTGGTGGGTCTGAAGCAGTCGGCACACGTTGTTGCACTGAGAGGAAACAGGAAGTGGAGCATCATTTAAACACAGGTCTATCAAGAGTCACAGGTCAGGGGTCACCTGTGTGCTGCTGGTTATTAATAAGAAGTATTGTAGGTGGATCTTCAGAGGGAGGAGGACTCACAGGAAGTGGCAGTCAGCGTCCGTCTCTGGGTGAGTGAACTCCACAGAGACCTCGAACAAACTCTAAAGACAAAGAGAAAGTCCAGTGTTTTAAATATATACACTTATATTATAGATTAAATGTATAAATATCTATAATAAATACTTTTTTTTAACCAGTATTCCTCAGTGACTTACAGGACTGACTTTAGGTTAAAGGTTTTTCATTCATAAATTAAATCTTTTAATGAGATAAAGATGAATTAAATTGAGGTATCTAATCCTAAAACTGGGTAAAAAAGTCCTTTGACCACTGTCTGATGCCTGGTTTCATATCCACATCATTGTTACTTTGTTTTAATGTTAAGTACAGTACCTGTTGTTGTTAAAGTTTGCCATTTTCATTGAATTTAAGCAATTGTTTTATTATTGATCTTGGGTTTTTTGCCTCTTCCTGCACTGTTGTTACGTGTGAGTGTCAAGAGTGTCTTAACCACTTTTAAAACTGAAGGTTTCACTTGTCTTGTTTAAATATCTAAAAACAAACTATAGTATAAAACGTGTTTCTTAAATAAACCCGACTGAGTCTCTCCATCTTACCCTGGTAACCACAGCGACGCCCCCCATCTCCTTGGTGACCAGACCCTGCAGGACCCACTTGAAGGCCTCCTTCACCTGGACCACGTCGTCCTTATCCACCGCCATGCTCTTCTCCCTGAACGAGAGCTTAAGATGAACCTCCATCTAACACGAGACTGATGTTGTGTTTAAAGGACAAGAAAAATGTATTCACCTCATCTCCTTCTTCACATGGAGCCAACAGGAGTGCTGCAGGATTGAAAACAAACTGAACCTTATTTTACTTTTCATTAACCTGATGCAAAGAACATTAAAAACACCATGCATGTACAGCCATGAACACGCTAAATGAAGATGTAGTTTGGTCGGTATTCAAGCATGGTTAACACACACCACACACACACACACTGACCTCACGGACACACAGCTGAGCAGGCAGAGACACAGACAGAACCAGAGTGTCGAACTCGTACTTTTCTTCCTTCACCTTCTCTGCTATCTGTAAACACAAAACATCAAGATCATCTAAAGCATGACACAATCTGACAATGTGTGTGTGAATATCTAACTGCACACACACCTTCACAGCCTGAGACGTCCCGCAGAGATCCTGTAGGATGCCCAAACACACCACACACACACCAGGCTCGGCCTCCTTCAGTTTGTCCTCAGCAGCAGCAGCAGCAGCAGCAGCGTCTTCCTCTGGCGGAGCTTCAGTCCTGCTGAGCTCTAGTTTCGCTCTTTTACTCGGTGGGTCATCAGCTGGTTCTGGCACTACTGCATCATGGGATTTGTTGTTTTCTTCTGTGGAATCTGCTGCTACTGAATCTTGGGATTTGCCGTTCTCTGCGTTGCCGATGAATGCTTGAAGTTCTTTGAGTGTTTCCTGGTGATAAATCACACAACGCAGGATGGATCAGCAAGGTACCAGCATAAAGACGGTGAGCATAGACTGTATATATATATATATATATGTATGTATGTGCAACAAGAAATGTGAAAGGTGTATAACGAAGCACAGTAGGTGAGTGTTACCTGGTGAGGCTTTCTGTAGGCAGCCTGGACGCTCACACAGCAGAACCTGAGGACGCAGCGAGGGCAGCAGCCGGCCGACAGAAGCTTCTGAACGATGGGTTTATCTTTCTCCTTCAGAGGCAGCATGACTCCAGTCTGCAGGAGGGGAGGCAGGATAATTAGTGCTGGATCACATGACATAGTGACTAAGTATGCATGTCATATACAAACAAAAGAGCTTATTTTACATATCCTAATATAACTTATTTGATATGGACAGATACAGATACATACACAAACATAAAACATCTATTCTATATCTAAATACAACATGCCTTCAGCTTCTATTCCCAGATCCAGCTCTAAAACTAAAATAACCTTCTGTTTGTTGCAGATGTACCTCTAAGTTGGAAGTATAGCTTTGCTAGAGCAACACATGTATTGTTAATTTCAGCTTGTTTATAATAAAAGTAATAATTATCCATTTTATTTATAGCAAAGTACTCAAAGATACATGTTAACATTCACAAATAATTACAATTACAGCACACATACACTTTAAAATACACAATAGAGGCACTATTGTGCACTAATCATAAAGAAAATGAAGCCTGTTCCTTTTTAAATCTGCACTTATGTTGGTTCTCCATGCACAAAACAAACCCTTCATATAAAATAACATCAATTTATAAGACCTAAAAACATTGCACCATTATAGTGAAGTCCTCTATAGATATATGGGTTTGGCCAATCAAGCTTTAGTGGGACGAGATTACAAACTTTTGAATGGTTTTGTACATGATGTACATAATCAGCTTCTGCTCAACAGACTGAAATCAGCCGCTAAAGTAAAACCATGCTTGTTTTCTCCCCAGACTCTGCTAAGCTAATTAAGCTAACACTGATCTCTAAGAGAGTCAGTAAACACACACAGCACAGTGAGCAGCTGCTTAACACAGGCAACAAACCTACCGATGGCAGTTGTGGTGAATTCACGAAGATATGAGGAAACCAAAACAAGACCCAGAGTTCAGTTACTTGCTAACATGTTTCATCCTAAATGCTACTTCTGCTACAACAGACCAAGCTAATCGAGGCCAGCGCAGATCTGTTTTTCTTACAGCATTTGCATGATACAGTTTCAACTTTAGGAATAAATTAGAGGCTTCAAAAATCAGCATGTCAACCCTTGTACCTTTATGTATAATCAAGACAAAAATTAAATATTTGACACGCAGTTGTTGTGTTAAGTAACTAAGTAGATGTTACTCAAGTACTGTACTTAAGTAACGTTTTGAGGTACTTGTACTTTATTTGAGTATTTAAATGCTGTCCTACTTGTACTTCTACTCCACTACAATTCCGAGGTAAATGGTGTACTTTTACTCCACTACGTTAATTTAATGCCTTTAGTTACTTTACAGATTTGGATTACTGATGGTAAATATAATCAGCCCTTAAATCAGACTTTAGTTCACCTGGAGTAAATCCAGCAGCTACCCTGCAGTATACAAAGCCATTCAAACTAGCTGCACCTTTACCAGCTCTGAGAACACCTTAATGATCAATCATTATAAAACATATCAGAGATATTATTCTGAAATGGACCAATCAGACAATGACTACTTTTACTGTCGCTGCTTTAAGTACATTTAGAGGAGAGTACTTTCTACTTTCACTGGAGGAACATTTTGAGTACAGGTACTTTACTTGTAACATAGTATTCCTACACTCTGGTACTTCTACGTTTACTCAAGTACAATATCTGAGTACTTCTTCCACCTCTGTATAAAACATCGGTGTGATTGGAGTTTTGCAGGGATCGGCAATCGACACCTCACGTCTGAATACGTCATCACGTCGCAGTCTGACAGTCGGGTCTCTTCCTCTCTACGCAGCAGCCGGACGCTCTCGAAGGTTCTGAAGGCGACACCGGGTGGAAATTAACTTTCTATCTGAGTCCATCCGTAGCCGAACCGCGGCGTTTCAGCTCCGGAACATCACCGATTCCCTTCTCCATTAATCCCTTATCATTTTCCACCGATTATTAAGTAAAGATGCCTGAAGCGATGGGAGCAATGAGAGCCTCAAACATGGGGAGAAACAAAGGAGGGGCGTATGTGGACCGCGACAAGCCGGCCCAGATCCGCTTCAGTAACATCTCTGCTGCTAAAGGTAACCTAAAATAATATCAAATATTTATGTGAAACTGCTAAAAACCTGCTTAAAACCCTCACTTCCAAGTGTAGTTTCATAGCGGTGGGCTGGGCACCGTTATTCAGCCTTAAGCTTCATCCAGCACCGAAATCTCATTGATTTTTAACAGCCTTATTTTGTGGTTTAAAGACACACTTTTCTCATTTAAGAGGTGTGTGTTTTAATTATAACTAATCCCCTGTGTTATTCTGCACATGTGACATGCACTGGTTCCTTTTTTCCTACTTAAATCTTCCCTTAATTTGGGGTGGCTTCCCTTACAGCTTTCAGTGTAGCTTCTAGTAGCATGCAGCATGAGACAACATTTTTAATGCACAACGCACTAAAAGTAAGTAAAAATATACATAATTGTTGTTGAAATGGATAATATACTGCACAACACTTCCCATGTCAGTCTAGTTTCATAGCTGTGGGCTGGGCACCGTTATTCAGCATTCTTAGCTTCAACCAGGACCGACATCTCATCCAGAGAAGAGGCTTTTTGATATAAAGACAAAACACACTGGCTGCTAATTTAACAGGTGTTTTTGGCACATGTGATATGCACAATACTTTTGTTTTACTGCTATTTTTAACTGGCTTCCGTTGAAGTGCTCAGTATAGCTTCTAGCAGCACGAGACAACATTTGTAATTCATCACGCATCAAGAGTCTGTGTGGTGGTCTCTCTGCAAGATGCTCATGACTCGACACAATCTCAGGTTTAGCTCAGTGGTCCTCCTAAGTGATGCACACTGAGCCATATATGGACAGGAGCTTAGAGGCAAATGAGATAGTAAAATGTGTTTTAGTTACTGGGCTTCTCAATGAGTAAAGCAGTTAGGATGCAGTACAATTATTAGAAGAGTTATAAGAGGTCAGACTGAAAGGGTGGAATAACCTGAGGGCTGTATTTCCCCTTTTCTTGGTTGTGAATAATTTATGTGCTTTGTTCATTATACTATCCTGAAACCTACAGATGCAATGTTGTCGAAGACTAGAATGAATATTAAAAGACATGTCATTTATGTATGCTTTGGCTGTTGTAGCAACCCCAATAAACACAAATGGATATGGTGGATTTGGATTCCTCCTGCCTATGACAAACCTGAAAGTTAAAGTTATTATTTTCATATATAATGTATACGTATGAGGCCTAAAGATGCTATATTTACCATGTGTAGACCAAACTTAACAATTACAACATGTGTTTTTTTATTACTCGTTCTATCCGCCATAGTATTGTGGTTTTTGATTCCTCCTGCTTGTGAACCATCCACTGTACTGACCCGTCCCTTGTTTGTGTGACAGCTGTTGCAGATGCCGTCAGAACCAGCCTGGGGCCCAAAGGCATGGACAAGATGGTCAGTACACGTATTTTTGTCTCGTGGCTTACTTTACCTAGCTGTTCTGTCGGACTCGTGATCCTTATTCAGCTGCTGTTTGTTTCAGATCCAGGATGAGAAAGGTGATGTGACCATTACCAACGATGGAGCCACCATCCTGAAGCAGATGCAGGTGCTCCACCCCGCTGCCAAGATGGTACGTAGCACCACTCGCACTCTGTCTGATAGGGTTGATCCTTTTGAATTGCTTGGTTTTTTTAAGGATAACTTTCAGTTTCCTTTTCCCTAGATGATTTGCAGAACATTTCCAACGTAGACTAATCTTGCTTGTTTATTAAAGTCTGTATTTAAATATTTGTGGTTTTTTTTTGTTGATTTTTTAGCTGGTGGAACTATCCAAAGCCCAGGACATTGAGGCTGGAGACGGCACCACCTCTGTTGTTGTGATTGCTGGAGCCCTGCTGGAAGCATGCTCCAAGCTGCTGCAGAGGGGTAAGAGCTGCAGACACAATATTAACCGTTATTGTGAATGCTTATCTGCAATTGTGCTTTGCCACGGAGGACTATCGGGGAATGATGGCTCAGCAGTTTAATTTGCAAATATATTTAGTTCACATTCTCAATTATTTAAAATGGTTTTATCATTAGGAAAGTTAGGCAAGTTATAGGGGTAGCGGGAGGGAAAAACCTTCATGTTTGAATCAAAGGCTGTTTTCATAAAATGTAGATCTTTCATATATTTTAGTTTACAACCAGCAATACAAATGTCTATAATTCTTAAATATCTTTAAACTGAACAAAGTCTGCAAAACCTCACAATTTGGAGCTAAAACCAGATAATATTTAGCATTTTTTGTTGTTAAATGAATATGTATACTCGCGCTAAAAACACATTTGAGTTATCATTTCTGTTGAAATGGTTTCAGTGCTCGTGTTTACTCGTTGTCCCCTGGTTCAGGTATCCACCCCACCACCATCTCCGAGTCCTTCCAGAAGGCGGTGGAGAAGGGCGTGGAGGTTCTGACGGGGATGAGCCGGCCGGTGCAGCTGAGCGACCGCGAGACACTGCTCAACAGCGCCACCACCTCCCTGTGCTCCAAGGTGGTGTCACAGTACTCCAGCCTGCTGGCGCCCATGAGCGTGGACGCCGTCATGAGGGTCATCGACCCAGCCACCGCCACCGGGGTCGACCTGCACGACATCAAAATCATCAAGAAGCTCGGGTGAGTGAGAGGGAAATGCAGCTGGTCTGTATCACAAATCATTTAAAGTTCAAACCTGATCTCTTTGTACTAAAGAAAGAATGTGTTCATATTTTAAGGGAGATAAATCTGATGCGTTTGGTGCTGTTTCTTTCAATTTAAGAAATTCAAGAGGGATTTTAGTACTACTCCTGTCTGCCTTCAACGTATTAATCTATATTTTCCTCTCTTGTGTCTGTGGTTCTTTTCAGTGGGACCATTGATGACTGTGAGCTGGTGGACGGCCTGGTGCTGACCCAGAGGATTTCTAACACCGGTGTGTCCCGTGTGGAGAAGGCCAAGATTGGCCTCATCCAGTTCTGCCTGTCCCCTCCCAAAACTGATGTGAGTCACCCGATAAACATCAGCATGTTATTGTGTATTAAGGGAACATTTTATGTGTTTATTTTCAAAAGAAACATGTATGCTAAATTACAGAATCAAATCGAGTTCCACTGTTGGAATAGCATCGGTCTGAACTCTTCACACGCGCGTCTTTTTTTTGGATTCGATTTAAGCAGCAGTTTGGTTATGTTGGTCCCAGGGACCATTTCAGATTTTCATAATTTAATATTAACACAAAGTGACAACATGGCAAAAAAAGGACATTTTGTCCCAATATATTTACTAATTCTGTTTTGAGTCCAACATCAAAAAGTATATTTACTTTTAGTAGTACCAAAGCAAGCCCCCTCCGCGTGCATCCTTCTTGGATTCTTATTGAGAGTAGCGTGAAATCATCTGATGTCACACAATGATCCCAATATGACTCTACTGAAAGGAGTGTCCCCTGACTCTGAGTTCCTGTCATGGTGTTCCTCTCCTGACCCGCTGTGTGTTCTGAGTGCAGATGGATAACCAGATTGTGGTGTCAGACTACGCCCAGATGGACCGCGTGCTGCGGGAGGAGCGCGCCTACATCCTGAACATGGTGAAACAGATCAAGAAGGCCGGCTGCAACGTGCTGCTCATCCAGAAGTCCATCCTCAGGTACACACACACAGCTAACACCAGAACACACACACTGGTGTCCAGGTTTGATAATGAGAGGTGAAATGCTTCATATTAACGACTCACCGTCCTTTCACAGAGACGCTCTGAGCGACCTCGCCCTGCACTTCCTCAACAAAATGAAGATCATGGTGGTGAAGGAGATCGAGAGAGAGGACATCGAGTTCATCTGCAAGGTGAGAGACGGGAAATGAGATGTTGTTTTTTCCCAGGAATGTGATATAACTGTGGGTAAAGGCAAATAAAAAAGCTAAGGCAAGAAGTTCTGAAAATGACATGACTTGACCGTAATGCAACCTTTAAACGTAGAAGATGAATCCTGGTGCATGTTTTAGGTACTGGGAGCTCATGCACAGATTCCCTCTTACAAAGGCGCTCCTGCAGTCTCCTCCTGCTGGAGCGTAAGAAACAGAGGAACAGTATTGTGGAAAGCTCTCCTTTTATTCAGTCCTGGTTGTCTCTGCAACTTTTGACAGAGAGCATTCCCACATATGCAACATATCCAAGGAAAAGATTTAGGTAATGCAACTTATTAAAGATAGAAAAACAACACCGCTCTTACGATAGCTGAGGCTTTATCTGGTCTCGTTTCACAAAACCATACATATTGATTTATTATTATCTGCTTTTACATTTATAAAATACTTTTTTCAGAAATGTCGATATTGTGCTTGTACATAAATACTTGTTTAAAGAATTACATATTTTTGGACTGTTTGATGCTCTCTATGAATGTCACTTACAAATGATTCCAATACCCTACATATTTAAATAGTATGCATCCAGGACATCCTATCCTGAGATTATTTACCTGAAAATATTCCCATTTTGACAGTTAATTAAAACAAACTCTCCCCTCTTCTCTCCTGCAGACTCTTGGCACAAAGCCCATCGCTCACATCGACCACTTCCTCCCAGAGATGATGGGATCAGCAGAGCTGGCAGAGGAGGTCAGCCTGGACGGCTCCGGAAAACTGGTGAAGGTACGCATCGGGAGGAGGCTCAGTACTGACCACTGACAGTTAAAGATCAATGACATGTAGCCCTGGATAAAATTAATTTGGACATAAGCGTGTAAATAAGTATACGAGTTCTTAAAGGTTTTGGTTCTCTAGCATAGTTTGACATTAACACCTCCAGTAAACGTTCGATGTTGCTCCCCTGCAGATCACAGGTTGTTCCAACCCCGGGAAGACGGTGAGCATCGTGGTCCGAGGATCCAACAAGCTGGTGATCGAGGAGGCCGAGCGCTCCATCCATGACGCTCTGTGTGTCATCCGCTGCCTGGTCAAGAGGAAGTGAGTCATTACTGCAGAGGCTATTCCACAAATACTACAGAAAAGGGAACGCTAAACCTAAGAGAACTCCCTCTTACAAAGGCGCTCCTGCAGTCTCCTCCTGCTGGAGCGTAAGAAACAGAGGAACAGTATTGTGGAAAGCTCTCCTTTATTCAGTCCTGGTTGTCTCAGCAACTTTGGACAGAGAGCATTCCCACATATGCAACATATCCCAGAGAAAAGCTTTAGGGTGCTTGTACTTTACTCAACTCTTTCAGGTGTTCATAGATTTCACTTTTAGCGTTACCCTCCAGTTAAAGTCTGAAAGAATGTGACTGCTTGTGTTGCTTGACTCGTTTTTTGGCACACCACTGACGTACTGTATTTTTCCCAAACTCTCTTCCTCCTCCTCCTCTCCTCAGGGCTCTGATAGCCGGAGGCGGCGCTCCAGAGATCGAGCTGGCCGTGCGTCTCGCAGAGTACTCGCGCACTCTGGCCGGCATGGAGGCATACTGCGTGCGGGCTTATGCTGACGCCCTGGAGGTGATCCCCTCCACGCTGGCTGAGAATGCCGGCCTGAACCCCATCTCCACCGTGACGGAGCTGCGCAACAGGCATGCTCAGGGAGACAAGATGGCCGGCATCAACGTCCGCAAGGTCTGCTCTCTTTCTCCCCTTTTATTAAAATATAGGGTATATTATATACACTGTGCTTTAAGGCAAGTCAGTTGTTAAAGTTAAGTACAGTGAAAAAATACTGATTCACTTCTGTGTGTGTACAGGGAGGAATCTCCAACATCCTGGAGGAGCTGGTGGTGCAGCCTTTACTGGTTTCCATCAGTGCTCTGACTCTTTCCACAGAGACGGTCCGCAGCATCCTCAAGATCGACGACGTGGTAAGACTCTCAAACTGGATGCATTTGTAAACTAATGTGACGTTAATTTATCTGCTTTACCTCTTTATTTATGTTTACTGACCCTGAGGGCATTGTTTTTTTTTCTTTGAGACTGAAATCTGTTTTCTCTTGTTTCAGGTGAACACCCGATAAACGAATCCGAGTCTGTCCAGTGAGTTCTGTCCACTAAGCCTGCTCGTACTGCATGGACCCGAGGGCTCTGTCAACATCAGTCTGTTCAGATTTCCACTGTTGTTACGTTACGTAATTTAATAATAAAGGCTTCTTTTTTTTGTTGACACTCCAGCTGTTCCCTGTGTGATTCTGTTGCCTCATTGTAAATGCAACCTAAGTGTAGTGGCATTCGAGAGGGTCATGAAGTAGTAGAAGTTATAACATTTTATTTTCATAATGCTGTTTAAGAGGATTTTTAATCTTCGTATTGGATAATTTACAGCCAAGCTCTACACACTCATTAGTAGGTGTTAGGACTTTTCCCCTCCTGTAAATCTGATTAAAAAGATTCCACATAACCTTTCCACATGTCTTTGGTAGCAAATCTGAATGCTTCAAAGGAAGGATAGCCCACAAGACAATCAAAGAAATTAAAATTCATCTTTTTTAAGCCGGGAAAGTTTGACAAGAGAAATCTATGAAATGAAAAAGTAGTCATAGTTCCATGTAATATGATGCATTTCTGTAAATAAACTACCTAAGCAGTACACATAAATAACTAATCCAAAACATACATGCACTAGAAACACATTGAAAGAGCACAGTGAGTAGTTCTCACCTATCATATGTTAGTGTAGGTTGTTTTACAGGTTTCTTACTAGTACTCAACTCTTTACCACCTCTTAATATAAGAATAGTTCATTCTTTATCAAGTTATTATGCTTTTATTTTGTATGGAATCCTGTCCTGCTACGTCACTTCCTTCCCAACCGAACTCCGCTTCGTTGCTAAGGTGTCCACCTGCTGCTCCGCTGCTGCCTAATTACCCAAACAGTTTTCAGCGCGTGGATTACAGAATGATTTATCTGAAATTATCGCGTTTTTGTAACTTTATTTTACATTAAAGTGGTGGAAGTATTACAAGGAAATGGCCAACGCTCACCGGACCAACGTGCTGGTCACTTCTTGTCTGAAAACGCCGGTAGATCCGCACACTAAAGCGCCGTTAGCTTCTTACGAGCGGGGGAGAGTGGTGAAACACACATATTCCTGTTTTACGGACAACCGGGACTACGCGAGGGAGGTAAGGACAGTGGTGTAAAGTAACTGAGTACATTTACTAGAGTACTGTACTTAAATCAGACTTTAGTTCCACCTGCAGTAAATCCAGCAGCTACCCTGCAGTATACATAGCCATTCAAACTAGCTGCACCTTTACCAGCTCTGAGAACACTTTAATGATCAATCATTATAAAACATATCAGAGATATTATTCTGAAATGGACCAATCAGACAATGACTACTTTTACTGTCGCTACTTTAAGTACATTTAGATGGTAAAAAATGTTTGTTTGTACTTTTACTTAAGTAAGATTTTGACTGCAGGACTTTCAGAGGAACACAGTATTCCTATACTCTGGTACTTGTACTTTTACTTAATACACATTTGAGGTAGTTGTATACTTGAGTATTTTCATTGTATACTATTGTATGTTTCTACTCATTTTGGAAGCCAATGTTGTACTTAGTACTTTTACCTCTAATACTTTAAGTACATGTTGCTATCGTACTTAAATACCACTTCAGCAGTTACTGAAATCATCAGAGTAGTTTTGTAAAACGACTGATTTATCTGGTACCTATTATCACTCAGGCATTTATATTGTTGATTAGTTTTATTTGTAACAAACTATCATATTTAGATTAACTATTCTCTAAAGCTTTACATTTTTAAATTCACTATTTGTTAAATTTAGTAGATTATGGGATTTAAACTCTCACTGAAGTAAAGGGTCTGAGTACTTTATTCAACACTGCTATTAATCCTGTTGTCGAACTACTAAACATCACATTTTTATACAAAACCCCATCAACAAGGCTTCTTTTACAGATATGAAGTAACACTTTCTAAACTGGATCCAGTTAAAAGTATAGTAACTTCAAATACAAGTTGTAGATTTTCACCAAAAATAAACTCTGATGTTGAAGAGCCAAATGAAATATGCCTTTTTAAAGAAAAGTAATAATTTGGCAGCAAGAAAGTATTCATTTAGACTCAAATTATAATACTTTTCAGTGCAGATCCTTGGCATATGTCTGAGTAGCAAACCCAAACGTTAAATAGTACAATATCCATAAAACAATCCTGAGTTAATAAAGATGAAATGTATACAGTTTTCCGACTGAAACAGCTAACAGTTGGGTTGACAGTCTGAAGTGAGTCCGTGTGATAGAGAGGATTTGAGCTCTATACTTTATTGGCTCACTGACTATTTTTGAAAATCCTTCCTGGCTACCAGACGTCACGCTCCATTGAAATTCGCCACACACTTAACTATCCTTCAGACAACAACACACAGACAACCCTGCTGTCCTCACAGCTTCAGCTGATGATAATGCGTCAACCAGAAGAGGCAGCCACCTGATGCAGGGTGTGTGTCAGTTGAGCTTTTCATGGTAATCTGGCCTTTGTGTTCCACCATATGGCCCGCGTCGCTGCTCTTAATAGGCTTAGTTCTGCAGGAGCACTGCTACAGAAGGCCTGATTCTTAAAACATTATCTTGCAGCAGGAATGAGATATAACTGATATAGCAATCAGAACAAATGTATTACTTTCAGGCTTTATTTCATTTGACTAAAATTGCTTGTGTGAAATGATTAACTGTTTTGTACTGAAGCCTCCTTTGTCAGAAATGTAGATTTAATCAGAATCAGTGGGTTTAAAACACAAGAGGAATTGATTTGGTGTAAATGGTGCATAGAAAGTTACAGAAAGAAGAATAGGTAATTTAAAAAACAACTTCATAGACTATTGTAACTAATATTGTACAAAATATTAATATATAAGAAATTGAGTACAGTCAAATAAAATAAGACACATACTATATTCAAAGTGGAGAGCTGAGCTGATTTAAAAAGACGTAGTGTGGAGCAGAAATGTGTCACATGTTCAGAGGGATGTTCAGGACTTACAGAATAAAAAAGAACTAGCTATTGTTCTCATAATGTGCATAATGTAATCTATAAAATGGCCACTGATTGGCAAATGAGCTTAACATGACTTTTGACCTCTTTCAGCGTGAGTACGAAGACTCTGGCTCTGACTTCTGTGATGAGGACTATGTCGGGAGGGGGGGGCCTCTCATGATGACGGACTACAGAGCGGCAGGAGACCGCCTCGACCTGAGTGAGATCTTCTTCTCCAACGAGGAGTACTACAGCAAGCTGGAGGAGCTGAAGAAGGCCCACCTCCGCACCATGGCCGAGCTGGAGAGCATGTACCGGAGGAAGCTGGAGCTGAAGGCCTCGGAGCCTCCGGACACCAGGACGCTGGAGACGGGCAGGCACAGGTGCGTGGCTCCTGGTCAACAGGATTATGCTAAGACGGATCAAAGGTAATTGTCTGGGGATTCTCATGTCTGGATGTTTCATCATGGCTTTAACACACAGAGAGTGAATACAACTTAAAGGATCAGTTGACCAAAATCACAATAATCATAATCTTTCATAAACTGCATGGTAGTTAGCTCTGCAGTTTTGTTTTGTGTGCTGTGGATTTAAAGATATTCCCCTTCTGATAACCCTCTACTTTGCTGCTTAAAACATTGAAAATCTGTTTCTTTTTTTAGAAATAATGTCCGAGTTACTTTGGATTAAGTAGAAAGTATTAAACTGTTGACGGTACCTGGGACATGCTTGTGGAAAAACACAACGCTAATTCATCGTCAGTACTTTGTGTGGCACGGATATATTCAAATCTAAAATATATTTGCATGGTTAAGACATATTCAGCAAGTGAAAACAGTTGATTTATACATGTTGGTGAACTTCGTAGTTACATATGCTGAGCAAAGTGGCTGTGGCTCTATATATTTGAAACTGTTATCCTTGTCTATACAAGTGTAGTCTGGTTTGAACTGCTTTTCAATACAAGGTGTCAAGCATTTGCCCGTCATAGCTTCCTCCTTGTTAAGATGTGCTGATTTTATGCCGTTATGAATTTAAATTCCTAGTTTTTTACCACAAAGTCCTGACAAAGTCGTAGCATCATTTTCATTTTGTTTGATTTTAAGTGAGGGTCTGTCATGTTATGAGTATGAGGTGCTTTGTCATAATAAAGCTCATTCGTTTATGTTTCCTGCTTGGGTCCCATGGTCCAACAGCAGCCCTGCAGCTTCCCGTCACTTGAGGAAGTCTCAGTCTGCAGTTGAGCTGAGGAGGAGCTCCCCAGACTACTCAGACGAAGAGGAGGCTGTCAGTAGATATGTGGAGAAAGGCCAGCTTTTTTCTCCTAAAGAGCACATCAAGAACATGTGGCAGGACTTCAAGCTGGCCCCTCAACACCTGTCGTGTTCCTCCATGCAAAGCCTCCCAGCAGACCAGAAGAAGCCACGGAAGGGAAGAGGAAAGAAGAGGCAGGAGCGTAGAGATGGAGAGCAGGAGAACTGGAAACACAAATTCACCGTCCCGGAACCTTTCCAGATGATGCTGCGTGAGGACGAGAGGCGAAAGCGCGGCATAAAGTCGCGCTCAGAAATCGAACAGGAGAACGCAGAGCTGAGGCGGCAGCTGGAAGAACTGACTGAGTGCCAGAGGAAGTTCCGTGCCAGCACCATACCGGCTCATGTTCACCTCCCGCTTTACGATGAGCTGCAGGGGCGCAAGAAGAGAGAAGAAGTGCAGCCTCGAACCCTCCAGAAGCCCTTCAGTTTCCTGGAGAGGGAGAGACTGAAGAAGGAGCAGAAACAGCGGAATCCTTCACCCAATGAGGAGAAAGTGAAACCCTTCAAAGCCAAGCCTGTCCCCCGGTCTGTGTACGCAGCGGCCACAGGGGAGCAGATGAAGGAGGAGCAGCTGTATCGCTCCATCAAGATACAGATGAGAGCTCAGGAGATGCTCCACAGTGCTGCGATGCCCCCCAGCATGCTCACCCGACGACTCAGCGACCGCAAGAAAAACAAAGAAGGTAGCTCTGAGGACAACAACCCCCCCCACAATCCTCACATTCACACAGAGGTGCCAGACTTCGACGCCCGGTACAGACGCTTCCAGAAACATCTGGAGAAACAGAAGGAGGTGAAGCCCACTACTACGTGCGAACCCTTTGAGTTGAGGACGTCCCACATCAGCTCGCACCGTGAGCGCATCCTGGCCGACATCGAGAAGGAGCAGAGCAGCCCCCGGTCGGTGCGCTGGCCGCATGTCAGCCCCGGGCAATCTCGGACGGCAAACTCAAGCCTGTGCTCGTCTCTCTCGGCAGCCTGGAGATCCTGCCGGCCAAAGTCACCGACGCCTCCAAGAAGCGCCATGACGCCGTGAGGTACCGCATTAGGACTCCAGAGGCTTCCACCCTAATAGTTGAGATAGAGACATCCTCACAACTCCAATGTCCTGTTCCCTTCTGTGTTTGAAACCCCTGCAGGAAAAACCTGTTCCCAACATCCCGCTGAATGCTCACAACCCAACACCTGTAGCCGAGTATCGCTCCCATATCCTCCACTATCTGCCCCCGCCCTCCCTATCCAAACCCTCTGCCTCTGTGACCAGATTGTCTCTGAGTAGAAAGGTGCTGGAGGAGAGGAGGAAGGCCGAGGAGGAGGAGGAGCGGTGGAAGGAAAGTCAGAGGCAGAGGGAGAAGAAGCTGCAGCGGGTGGTGCTGAAGCGAGCCCAGGCCAACGACCCCCACCGGGCTCTCTCTCAGACAAACCAGGGCAAACTCAAGGAATTCAGGTTCCCTAAAAACACCACGACTGCAGAGTGAGCTGAACGGCTGGAGAGTGAAAGGTGGGGATCCATAATGTTTCTATCTCTGCAGGAAACAAGAGCTTCAGCGTAACAAGGAGTACCAGCAGGAGATCAAGGAGATGAAGCAGAGAGTGAAGGGGAGGCCGCTGCTGCTGGAGCAGGTTGCACAGGTGAGCCTCCACCTGCAGCTTTATAATAAGATCCAAATTAGATTAGATCAGATTTCTTTGTGACCACCTTCAGGTTCAGTTCGGATTAAGGTTATTTATTTGTACCTGTAGGTAGATTTTTGTTTTATGCTTTCTGTTTGCAGATGAAAGACGAGGGATGAAGCGATAGAACATTTAATATAGCAAATGAGTTATTAGTTATTCCTTCTTCAAACATTTCTGTATGGTTGATGCACACCATTCTGACTGAATAAATAAAAGACTTAAATTGTTAATTTGATAATATCTGCTTGCGTTGCTTATTATTAAATTGTTGGATGGATGTTTCCACATTAAAGTAATGTACATTTTATTGCATCAAACATTATAATGTGACCATATAATATACGTTATTTTAAATGGATAATAATAATAGATATTAAGCTTTCAGTATAATTTAATGCTAAAACTGGCTCTTTAAACATGTTGATTTCAGGACTTGAACAGAATTTCTATGCTGTAGTTCTTCTAAATAACTAAAAGATCTGAATACTTTAGTTTTGAATAAAAAGTTATTGCAATAAACAGTTAAAAAAAATCTAGTTGAAGTCAATCATTGTCTTACCATACAATAAGTGCTGGCATCCATTTATATCACATACTGATGTAATCCAACATTGGAAGAGTATCTGAATTGTGTTTTTGAACAGCTTTGATTGGATGTTGTTGTTGACTCTGACTTTCTGGACTATGATAACAGAGGAATGCTAAGCAGGCGGCGGAGAAGCGCTACACAGACGCTCTGCAGGGATGTGACCTGACTGAAGACTTCATCAGCAGCAAGGCGGCTAAAGCCGGATCCACACACAAAGCCTCTGAGTCCAGCGACAGCAAACACTGGTGAGTCTGTAGAAAACAACACACTCTAAACTGATGGGTAATGAGATGAATCATCTGGGGGGGACTGCAGGAAACCATTTGTTCAAAATAAAACAGCCAATAGTTTCAGAGTTTGATTTTGTTTTTCTTATATGCACAACAGTAACAGAGAAGCAGTCGTGGAAATGTCAGGTCTGAGGCTCCCTCTGACAGTGCTCATTTAAATCAAAAAGAAAATCACCCAAGTAAAACATCAAAACCCAAGACATGAAATAATATCTGCTTTTTAAATCACTTAAAAAAAATATCAGATCATTTCTTGATGGAATTTCTGTTGGATTTTAAATGTTATTCTTAATTATTGATTTGCTTTTGTAGAGTGCAGTGTCACTCCTGTTTTAAAGTGTAGTCCTCTTTTCTCCCTTATGCTTGTATCCTTATTTAAACATTATGACACTATTTTTGTTGTTGTGCTCTTCAAATATATATTTTTTAAATGATATTATTTTGAGTAAATGTACAAATAAGCATTAAAACGTTTATAAAAAAGAGATTTTGATTCAGTTTTTTTATTGTTTCTTAAACAAAATACAAAATAGCATGCATCACACAACATAGAAAAAGGAGAAATAAATCAATAGTTAGAATATGTTACAAAAAGTGAGATCACATACCCACACCAAAATCTGTTTTGGGTTTATCAGATAAACCCTATTTTATCTCATGAAGTGGGGAATCTTTGTTAGATTTAGTCACGGATAATTGTGGTAAAAGGTTGTCTGTGAGGGCTGTTAGTGGCATCGACTCAGATCTGATTGTGTTCTTCTGTTTGTTAGTGAACAAGAGGAGCCAGACATGGGATACAAGCCTGTTCACTACAGAAAGATCTTCCTGGGAGATGATGATGTGGATCCAGAAGAAAAGGAAGGAGGGAGCGAGGCGACTTCACAAAGTCACCGTGACAGTGAGGACGCCAGCAGTCACCACTCTGATCAGAATTATCATAAGGATGGCGATCACCAGGATTCAGATGGAAGTTACCACTACTCAGACGATCACGAGAATTATTCAGACGACAGCGAGCACGAGGCTGACACCTCTCAGCAGGAAGAAGGGAAGTGATGTCATCGATTGTTATGATACAAGAGGCCATTGCTACGTCCACAAACTCTGATCGACACATGAGCACATCAAGTGATGAGGAACAATGAAGAGTTTCTTAATCCTTCGATGATTAGACGTTCATTTTATTGTAAATATTGGGCTCACATACTTAATTTGTTGTGCACATAAAAATGAGACTTTGATATCTTTAACCTTAGTGAGTACCTATGGGATCAGTTAGTTTACATTTTCATCACTTTTATCAATTTGCATCAATAAAGAATTCACTTCACATGACGTTAGTTTCAACGTCTGTAAAAGGTCATGAAAAACATTGTGTAACTAGATGTAAGATTATCAAAATAACATGAGCTCATACATTAAGTTATATTTATTTACTGCTATGTGAAATATTTATTTATTGTTTTTTGGTTTATGTCAAACTGGACTGTGTTCAATAAAGACACGTATTCAAAAAAAAATTACAACTTTTTTGTTTTTTCCTGTAATGAATTTAAACACTGGTGGAAGAAGTACTCAATACCACAAGGTCAGACATACTCCACTCATAAAAACCCTTGATTCATATTTGTAAATATGAATACAAAATGTTATCAACAAATAAAAAGCTATCGAAGTATATTTATAGATGAGGCTACACAGTCAGCCTGCTTTTATTTTAAGGACATTAAACTAATACATTTTACAGTTGAATGCAAGACATTTACTGTACATGGCTCCTTCATTCAAAATATATGCACAAAAAGAGGTAAAACAGTGCAAAAACAATTGTCCAGACATTGTTCAGTGTCTGTGTTAAGTGTAAATATTGTATTTATTTTCAAATAGTTCAAATGGTCTTTAAATTACTTTTATAATAGAACTATCTTTTGCTCCTTTTTCTTCCGTATTCTTCTTTCTGTGTCTTTGTATGCGACATCCATACCAAAGCAAACTCCTCTTATGTGTAAACCTGTTTTAATATTTATAAAAGTATATATTTATTTTATATCAGAGGGAGGCTGATCCAGATTGACAGCTCCACCCAGCCTATGACACCGCATGACGTCTACACCCACACAGCCAATCACGAGCCGGGTGGGCGGGTACATAGTCCAAATTTTACGCGGCGCGCAACGGGCCGAAACACCGAGAATGAATATCCCGGTCTCAACCGGTTTCAACCGGTCCGTGGTTGGAAGCATGAGCTTAGAGGAAGAGCACACTTGCACGCATTAAAACATCTCTGCTTTCCAACAGTGTGTGCGAATAGAACCAGAAATAAACACGAAACTCTTTTTACTTCGTGATTATGACCCGGAATACCACTCTAAAGTGTGACTCCGAGAATCTGTGTTGTTAGCTTAGCTTAAATTAGCCCGCAGACTAGAATCTTCATAGACTTTTCCATTAGCACGCTACATTGCTATTAGCCTGATAAAAGGGAGGCGGCTGTAATCACTAATAGCTAAAGGAAAATATATGTTTTCTGGCTGAAGACAAGAATCTATAGGCTGTGGTAATCTGTGGAAAGCTTTTTATTACACCGCCAAGAATCGATAAGTATCCAAGTGTCTAACGGTGTTTTTAAATTAGAGCAGTTGGTGTCATCCAGGGAAGCTAACGTTAGCATTTTAGCTACCGAAGGTTAGGGGCAAACGTGTGTCATGAGATAACGTTTTATCGCGTTGAAAGGATTAATATTACAACAAGACACATCTGTGAAGGCAGTAACTGTTTCCAAGGAGCGGACGGGACACACTAGGTAAGTTAAATCCGATAAAGAGTAACCTAACTTACCCAGCGTGGGCTAACGTTAGCATCCGTTTCTTAAGTAATACGGTTGTTTTTGCCTAACTACACAAACCACACACCGACACAGCGCAGTGTGGTAGCCCGAGGACTGGTGTCTCCAGGATCTGTTTTCCAGTCACCTTTTTAATTAAAGTGTAGAACAGGTCTATCAGTCGGGTTGTGGTGAATGCGGTGCTACCCGTCCAGTAAGCCAGGTGGGGGCGCCGTTTCATCTTTTCGTAGTTTATGAAATAATGGGTGTCATAATTGGACCACGAGGCTTACTGTCTTAACACATTTTGACTGAACAGGAATAAGTTGTTTGTTATTTGCTACACATTTTTATCCGTGTATTATTGTATTCTATATTTTAATTTTTTTTGGGGTATCCATGGTATTATTCTTGCACTGTTTTAACCACCTCACATTTACCTTGTACTGTAACTTTTATTCCATTAGCACATACTGTGTAATTGGAATGTATTCGTAATGCAGGTTAGCAGAATGGCCTCACTCATTGTGATTATGTCATTCATTATTGTAAGCAGTATTTTAATGTTGTCAACAAAGGGTTGATTGTAACTCCTCATACTGAACCTTTAATGTACAGTATGACTTTTTTTTTTTTAACCTGACTATAAATAAACATGTTGGATCTTGACCTAGAAAACCAGTTAAATGTTGTGCATTAAAGAATACAATATTCCACACCGAAATATTACTAGAATAGAAGTTTGCAGAAACTGGAAATGCTTCTGATTTTTTGTTTGTTGAGTTAATGAACTTAATAAGATAACACCACTGATTTAAACGTCCTGTTTGTAGTATTTAAAATGTAAATATGTTTCAAGTTATACGCACACTACAGTCGCACAGAAGCAGCTGCTGGGCATGAAAGTCTTCACTCCTATTATAGATCTGTGTATTTCTTTTAATACATTCGCGTCATTTCTTGCTGAGTATTATCCTGTGCTGTTGTGATGTGAAGTTCAAACGGCTTTTCTTCCCCATTCCTCAGAAGCTCTATGCCAGCAGAAATGACGATGTTGGCCGATCACCCAGCCAGACAGCTGCTGGACTTCACTCAGAAACTGGACATCAACCTCTTGGATAATGTTGTCAACTCCATGCACCATGACATTGGATCCCAGGTGAGGACCAACACTTTAAAGTGTCTGAATACTGTGTTGCTTAGCTTAACCATGCCGTATTAGGGGAGATCATGTCAAATAAGATGTGTAAGTGCATGAAAATGAACCTAAAGTATTTTTTAAAACCGTATGTGATGTCTTGCTCTCGTTTTTTCTAGCAAAGAGTGGCCCAGGAAGTTCTCACAAACCTCAAGGACCACCCAGACGCCTGGACAAGGGTCGACACCATCCTGGAGTTCTCCCAGAACATGAAAACAAAAGTACGTACCTGATGATGACCGCTGTGTTTCAAAAGCTATGGACCCCCAGCAGCTGCTCGTTGGCGGTCTCTCTCGGTGAATGTAATAATGTGAGCTGATGTTTATCCACATCAGGCCAATGCTTTCAGGGCAGGGAGGTTTGAGCAGTAACTCTGCTTTAGCGCCTCTGTATTTGTGAGATGTTTTCCAGCGTACAGGTGCATACTTTTTTTTATAATGTGGGGTCATTTTGCCTAAGTATTTCCATTTTTGCTGCATCTTTGGTTATTAGGCATGTGTTGTTGAACCTGTTATGATATCAATTGCCCAAATTTTGATTTAGCATTATGAGATTGAGTTTCTCATGCTGTTATTATTTTTCAGTTTTAAGCTCTTATTGACCCTTTTTTATAGAAGTGCAGCAGTTGATGTTTCCAGTAGTGTTAAGTGCTGCAAAACGTACCAATAATACTGTTTCAGCAGCTTGATAGACATGGTTAAGCTGCACTGTGTTGTTACGAGAGATATTAAATATGTTATTTACAGATATTTACAAGCAGCAGCCGTATGCATTCATTTCAATTAAGATTTATTTTATAGGAGCCACAATATGTGAATTTAAATGTCATGTAAAATATAAAGATTTGAAACATTTATTAAGACATGGGTAATGTGTAGAAAGACTAACTTAACTTTTGAGTAATTGTCTGAGGTTAATGTGCCAAGTACAGACTATAATTTTATACTATATTGAGTATCCATTGCATGAACATGTTTGGACATGTCTTTCGATTGGGACGGTCCATGACTCATAACACATCTTTTATTTACCATTACTCTGGTGATGGAACACATGATGATGTTATTTATATTATAATTAGCCCTGGTTTGTTGTTTATCAGCTCTGATGTAAAGAATATGTCTCCCTTTTCCCCCTCAGTATTACGCACTGCAGATTCTGGAGACGGTCATCAAAACACGCTGGAAAATTCTTCCTAGAAATCAGTGTGAAGGTGAGCTTTGTATTATAAGAATAATGTGCATAATGTGGATTCTGTCTTTGTTAGTTGTCATGGAAATATTTTCTATTTTTAAAATTCTTGTTTGTTTTTACAGGTATCAAGAAATATGTTGTTGGGTTGATCATTAAGACTTCTTCTGATCCTGCAAACATGGAGGTGAGCTAACATAAAGATAAGTCACTCTGGTTGTTAACGGTGCTGCTTGATACTGATGTGACTGGTGTGGTGTTTGTTTGCAGAAAGAGGGAGTCTACATTTCAAAACTCAACATGATCCTCGTACAGGTGAATACACTTTGATCGTTAACACGTGGCACACTAAAGGTCATGATGTGATGAGGCTGCTGACACACAGCTCTTCTTTTCTGGACTGTTCTTAGATCCTGAAACAGGAATGGCCCAAGCACTGGCCGACCTTCATCAGTGACATCGTGGGAGCGAGTCGGACCAGCGAGAGCCTCTGTCAGAACAACATGATCATCCTCAAGCTGCTCAGCGAGGAGGTCTTTGACTTCTCCAGCGGACAGATGACCCAGGTGAAGGCCAAGCATCTCAAAGACAGGTAATTTTTAAATTGTGCAGAAAAAAATGATTCCTCTTTGGAACAGACGTTGTGTATTATCCAGAAATGATCTCAGTTTTCAAGTCGTTTTAAGTAATGACTAACTTGACGGATGTTCCCTACTCTTTGTTCCTCAGCATGTGCAATGAGTTCTCCTCCATATTCCAGCTGTGCCAGTTTGTGATGGTAAGACATGAATGAATTGAATCCAGACCAGGCTATTCTCAGCCACTCGGATGTTTTAATTAACTCCACGATCCTATTCTAAGGTGCTGTTTCTTCTTTTTCTGAATAGGAAAACTCCCAGAATGCACCGCTTGTCCACGCCACTCTGGAGACTCTACTCCGCTTCCTGAATTGGATTCCCTTAGGTTACATCTTCGAAACCAAGCTCATCAGCACTCTGGTCTACAAGGTAAAGCAGCTCGTATAACATAGGTTCAGATAAACAAAACTGGAGGTTGAACATTTGTATCATTTTCTGAAGCTCAGTGATAGAAATGTGTTGTTGGTGGTCCACAAATAAAAAGTAAAAACACACAGCTCACATAAATTAAAACTGTATTATACGCTTGCATCAGTCCATCCTTTGAAGGAGTTCTATTGAGTCTCAAGAAAACACAATTAGTGGCTTATGACTTAAAATGGAGAGAAAATGAATCACCAAACTTGGATATTAAATAGATATTTACGTAACTTTCCAATGGAAAGACGATCTCTGGTGTCAGCTTCTTAAATGTATGGATTTTCTCTGTTTGATATCATCTTTATTGAATGTCTTCAGGCAATTTTAGGAGGTTACCCCTGGGAAAACTGTTTTTATTACAATTTATACACCAGGCCCTTCATCTAAATGCATGAATAGATAATTAAAGCTATCTTTAGCTGCAGCCCTAGTTTGCTCTGCGATGAGCGTCTGTAGCTGTTTGGTTCCCAGCCTTCAATTATCCCTGGATCCTAAAACTGCCTTTTGATTTATAGAGGAATAAGGACTTCTGATTAACAGGCAGGACAGTTGACCCCTGCTGTTGACCTCTGACGACGTTTTTATTCCTGTGTTTCAGTTCTTGAACGTGCCCATGTTTCGCAACGTGACACTGAAATGTTTGACAGAGATCGCCGGCGTGAGCGTCAACCAGTACGAGGAGCAGTTTGTCAACCAGTTCACCCTCACCATGGGCCAGCTTAAACAGGTACACACACACACACACACACACACACACACACACACACACACACACACACACTCAGAGCACTCTCATTATGAGTGGGGCTTTAGTTAATTGCACTCAGAATGATTACACACAAGCACAGTTACACAGGGCCACTCTGTTATTACTCACACAAACACACACTTTGTGCAACCCTCCTCAGTGTCCTACCTCACACACACAAAGTATGTAAAGTCTGTGCTCGCAATTGTGCTCTCAGCTTGTTGTTGCACACACACACTTGCACAGAACATTGTCATGCAGTTTTCTGTTCACTGTAATTACAAGTGGACAAGAGTAACAGTGACATTTAAGCTGTGTTTGAGGAGATGCAGTGGAGAGCTTCAGGGGGAATTTCCAAAAACAAAAACACAAGTGGAGATCTTTGTTAGTATTTTCCGTGTCTTTGTTTGTTTGTTCTGAAAGCAATTGACCTTCCCCCGGCAGTAAGATCAGACTTTATTTATCCCGAGGGAAATTCTTGTGCCAGAGTTACAAAATATACAACAAACATACGAATAAGATGGACAAATAATGAATGTAAGATGTAGAAAACGGTACCAATAATAATAACGGACAAACAGGAAGGAAGGAGGAGAAATTATGAGGCTCCGAGAAGAAGTCCACAAGAGGAAGTAGTAGTCAGTACAGAGTGAAAGGACACACTCCAATATATGGTGTATTTCCAATGTGCTGACAGGTGTGGTTGCCTCCACCCCTCACACACCTTCAGAGAGTATGCTTTTACAGACCGCCTCAGGCTGAAGACATGACAGGCAAGCATTACTCTCTACGGGTCTCTAATAGCTGCTAATGGTTTTCTAGATGAATGATGTTTTTACAAGATCGTGTACAGGATAATCAATCTGGTTTTATACAAAATCGAAATCTTTAAACCACAATTAGATCTGGTAAATGTAATAAAATATGCCAAGAAGGAAAAACTAGGCTCGACACTGATTGAAGTTATTGCCGAAAATTCCTTTGACCTATGAGACTCAGACTTTCTTTTTAAAATATAGAAAAGGTGATCATTTCCAGTAGAAGAAAACCTAGATTGAGATGTTATGATTACAAAGGGGCATCAGACATAAAATCCTATAACTCCAGAGCAACACATTCTGCCATTGTTTTGCAGGAGCAGGGAAAATAGACTTAGAAAGACAAAGTGTACAAACGCACAAAATATGAACCATAACACCAGATAGAGCTGCAGGAAACCAGTAAAAACTAAAGTGAGACAATCCTCTATAGACGCTTCAATCTAATATCCGTCTGTTGTGGCCCAGTCTCACACACATTTATGGAAGCATAAACATCACTCCAGATTGTCTCAGCCCATTACCCATCAGCATGTGTGCACACACTCCTCACCAGGTGGATGCAAACGGCTCCACCTGCCTGCAGCTGCTGTCATTGTAGGGAGGGGTCAGGGAAGGGACGTGTGTGTGTGTGTGTGTGTGTGTATGTGTGTGGTTGTGTGTATTTGCACAAAGATAATTATATGATTCTGAATGTGAAGGAGGATTTAAACCAACTCACATTTACTGTAGCAGCTTTATCCGAAGCCTTCCAGCCTCTCAGTCTTTTTCCTCTCATAGTGTTTCGGATGGTTGCTTTGATTTCAAGATCCAAAGGCTTTATTGTAGATATGGCACTGCACATCTTAACTCACAGGCTCCTCCAACAATGCACTAAAACAAACCCAATAAAATAGTGCAATAAGAAACTGAGCAGACATTAAAAAAAAGTTTATGTTGTAAGATTAATGTGCAAGTAATGAAATGAAGTAAACTGTATACATGTCTGAAAAACAAAATACAGTAAGCTAAATGAGTTTTGAGTAAATGCCTGTTTCTTTTGTAAGTTTTCGATCTGGTTGTCCTGCATGAACTGTTCTTTCTTGGGTGGTCTCATGGCTCAATGGTTTAAGACGCCACATGTTTACAGTAAATGCAACGTCCTCAAACTAAACACACCGTGGAAACAGTTATGGGGAATAATAAATAAACCTCAGCCATACATAAATAACGGTGAGTTTCTGATGTGCTGTGTCGTCTCTCTGGTCAGATGCTGCCTCTGAACACCAACATCAGAGTGGCCTACGCCAACGGGAAGGACGACGAGCAGAACTTCATCCAGAACCTCAGCCTCTTCCTCTGCACGTTCCTCAAAGAGCACGGCCAGCTCATCGAGAAGAGGAACAACTTGAGGGAGTCGCTCATGGAGGTACGAAGATATTGACTTTGGTCGAGTAAACAGACCTACAACTTTCAGCTGAGGCTTTATAATCATTTTCGCCTCTGCTTCAGGGATGTTGAAAGGAAACCTCCCTCTGCCTTTGCCTTTTTTATCCTGATTACACCGTTTAACGACACACACTAGGGACAGATTACAGGGGGGAAGGGTAGTCCATTCCTGTAGCTGTGTCTCCACTTATTTCAGGAGGAGACTGAGGTAGACAGTCTGTGAAGCAGTTGTTGTTGAAGTCAGTTGTTGTTGTTTTTTTGCTTAAACACAGAGATTGAATTATCTCAGATGTAGCAAAATGAAACGAGTGTTCTTTGTTTGTTAAAATTGGCTTCATTGGCCCGGCACACATACAGGTTTTTTGCATTTGTCTCAATTTACTTGCTCAAAAATAGACATTAAAGCAACGTACAAGATCAACAAAGCTGCAAAATAACTTTCGTTTTACAATAAAATAATGGATCTGATAAATAAATGTAATACAGCAATCATTTAATCATAATAATATTGTGGAACTTAACATTCACACTTCACACTTGATGTAAGATTCCATTCATTGCACTATTGTGTATAATATCCTGCTTTATATTTTGTAAACTTCAATAGTGTTTACTTGGATTATTTATATTCATAGTCAACTATCTTTTCTCTAATGCAGGTTTATTTTTATGTGTATTTCAGTTTCTTCTTTGAGATGTTTATACTTTAGAATTGTTTATTTCTTCTTTTTATTTCTAATCATTTGCTACGCATTGTATCACGCTGCTGCAAAACAAACATTTCCCCCTTAGGGATTAATAAAGTAATTCTTACCTTATCTATTTCATCATGCCACTCTAGGTCATCCTTTGACTGTGAAGTCAGATGGGGAGTGCAGAGCTTAACACGATCCCTAATAGACGTCTGCGTCTTTAGTGAGCTTTCTGAAAATTTGGTATGAAACGTGTTCTTCCTCTGGCAGAAGGAGTAACATGACGTTCTCTTGTCCTTCAGGCCCTGCACTTCATGCTGCTGGTGTCGGAGGTAGAGGAGACGGAGATTTTTAAGATCTGTCTGGAGTACTGGAACCACCTGGCAGCAGAGCTCTACAGAGAGAGTCCTTTCTCAACCTCCAGCACCCCGCTGCTGTCTGACGTGCCCCCCCGCAGACACCTCTACCTGCCGGTCCTTTCACAAGTACGCCTCATAACACTCAGACATGATCAGCTTCCACAACTGTTTACTCGTATAGACTGATAAATGACACACATTTAAACAATAAAGAGATGTTTTTTATGTTAAATTATTGAGCATTTGTTCGATAAAACGTAAAAAAAATTGGGAAATATGCAATGGGATTTCATCAGATTTTGTTAAACCAATAGTCCAAAACCAAAGGCTTCAACTTCAGTCACCAAAACAACAAATATAATCAGATACTATGTGACATTTTTGCTTTAAATTAAATGTTTCAGTCATGGATTTAGATTGAGATCACTCAGGCTCATTCAAAAAGGACCTCAGAGTTTCTCAGATCCAACTAATTCCTCTTCTTCTTCCTCCTCGTCGTCTTCCTGAAGGTGCGTTTGCTGATGGTGAGCCGCATGGCCAAACCAGAGGAGGTTCTGGTGGTGGAGAACGATCAGGGGGAGGTGGTCCGGGAGTTCATGAAGGACACAGACGCCATCAACCTCTACAAGAACATGAGGGAGACTCTGGGTGCGTTAGATCTGTGGTGACAAATGTTTGTTTTCTTCTTTAGATGCACCAATTCAGAGTGCCCTTTTTGTTTCATGGGTTGTGAAAGTGTACCTTTATTGGCTCATATGTAGCTTACACTGAAGTTAACAGGAAAAATGAGAGTGCTGCTCTGTTTTAAATCTATTATTCTCCGGTCTAGCTAGGTAGCTAAAAACACAAACAGCTAGATCTGTTGTTGGAGACAAAGGGAGTAGGGACATTTGTGTATTGTATGTTTAAACAGCGTAAATTGTACTCTGAAAACCCCTGTAAAATGATCCTCTGTGACTCATCCGTCTGCCTCTCTGTGTCCGCAGTGTATTTGACCCATCTGGACTACGCCGACACCGAACGCATCATGACGGAGAAGCTGCACAACCAGGTGAACGGCACCGAGTGGTCGTGGAGGAACCTGAACATGCTCTGCTGGGCCATCGGCTCCATCAGCGGGGCCATGCACGAGGAGGACGAGAAGAGATTCCTGGTCACTGTCATCAAGGTGGGTCACACAGACGATATTAGATTTAAGCAGCACCCATCTGCGGGCAGAACTCAGTGAGTCATGCTGTCACACATTTGAAGGGAAATGTCTCCCTCACTCAATCCTAAATGCTTTCACTGTGAACCCATTCCTCACAACCTACTATAAACACAGCAGTAACGTGTGTGTTCTCTCTCAGGACCTGCTTGGCTTGTGTGAGCAGAAAAGAGGGAAGGACAACAAGGCTATCATAGCGTCCAACATCATGTACATCGTGGGTCAGTACCCTCGCTTCCTCCGGGCTCACTGGAAGTTCCTCAAGACCGTCGTCAACAAGCTGTTTGAGTTCATGCACGGTGAGAGAGAAACACACTTCACACACACACCAGATCCAAACCCTTTGTTTATGTTTTTGACTCACTCTGTCTTTAAGAAAATCCTCCTGACCCGCCTGTTCCTCACCGCGTTTCACCGACTGTCCTTTATTTTATATTTGAACCTTTTATCTTTTTAAAACTCGGCTCCCTGGTTTGATTTCTTTAAATGTGTTTCACTAAATATGTTCCTTTAGATAACTTTTTTTCTCCCTCATGTGAAGCACCTTGAGATCTCGTTGATTTTAAAGTGGGGTTTAGAAATACAAATTATTATTATATCTTTTGCTGAACCCTTGAATCAAAAATCCACTACATTTTGAAGACTTAGAATGATCATTTTTTATGGTTGATGTGCTTACACTAAGGGGGAAAAAAGTAATACAATCAGTTGAATTTATCTTTACCATTTGTTGTGTTTGTGCCAATTAATGACAGTCTAAATACAAATGTAGGTGGAAAGACAAAACTGCACCAAAACGTTTCCCTAAATACTTCTTTATTCAAACCTTTTTAAATCTCCAATCTAACTCTGGTTGCACATTTTAAATTTAGAGTAGGCCTGTCCCAATCCATTATGGTAACTCTACACAATTATATTGGCCAAAAGAACTCACAATAACAGTTTCATTTGGATATCTATAGAACATATTCAAACAAAAGCTTTGTCAAATTCATCTGTTTTCTCTTTTTGTCAATTGAATTACACTCAAATAATACGAGTTAAGTTGTTAAGAGTCACACAACTCTACAAAAGCATAAACATGTATACTTATGGACTGTGGAAAGCCACCAGATGAACTGACCACCGACACAAATGTTCATGTCCATCATTACTTTATAAAATATGTTAAATGTCAGGGTTATTGCCCTTACTGGTTTATTACCACACCCCAAAAATTGAAGCCTCCAGACCTGAAGACCCAGAATTAGTATTTCCTTAAAGTGCTTTAGTAACTTAAGTGGTGTTGTTTATCTTCCTCTTCGTCCCTCAGAGACACACGACGGGGTGCAGGACATGGCGTGTGACACCTTCATCAAGATCGCCCAGAAGTGCCGGCGTCATTTTGTGCAGGTTCAGGTGGGCGAGGTGATGCCCTTCATCGACGAGATCCTCAACAACATCAACACCATCATCTGCGACCTGCAGCCGCAGCAGGTCGGTACCATCAGCAATGGCACGGCTTTGAGATCTGGTTTCACTATTGTGCTTTTAAAAAAAATCTTTGTCCCCGGTCTCTGCAGGTGCACACGTTTTACGAGGCGGTCGGCTACATGATCGGCGCTCAGACAGACCAGGCGGTTCAGGAGCTTCTGATCGAGAAGTACATGCTGCTGCCGAACCAGGTGTGGGACAGCATCATCCAGCAGGCCACCAAGGTGAGGTTATAATCCACTGATCTCTCCTACATGCTTTAAAACATCTACTTTCATTTCTAGATTTCTACTTAAAAGAAGCAGTCAAAAATATTATCATAAACTGGAAACTAAATAAAGAGATATCCTTAAATAGAAACTAAACTTCAAAATGCATTTGTTATTTTATTATCCTTTTGACCACCTCCATATTCCATAAGAGAGAGTTCTTCACAATGAATCCTTTAGAGTCCAGTCTTTTATAAATAAACATGTTAATATAATGTCTTACTCACACTAACCTGTGCCTTTGTGCTGCAGAACGTGGACATCCTGAAGGACGCGGAGACGGTGCGTCAGCTGGGCAGCATCCTGAAGACCAACGTGCGAGCATGTAAAGCAGTGGGTCATCCGTTCGTCGTCCAGCTGGGACGGATCTACCTGGACATGCTCAACGTCTACAAGTGTCTGAGTGAGAACATCTCTTCAGCTGTCCAGACCAACGGTAATAAGCTGTTTATGTACACGCACGATGTCTGTAAGCTCTTATGAATACAGGATTTGATTAAAGCCACATGAGACCCGCAGCTTTTTATGAGCCTATTAAAGACTTGGGCTCTGATCCAGCTCGCTGCGCTGGATATATGTGGTAGAGCTGGGCCAAGAAATGCATCTAATTCTCGAGCCAAAAACCCAAATTTCTTATTATATCTTTGACTCGCACTTGATGCATGTTTGAATAACTGTCTTTAAACATGTTTCACAGGAGAGATGGTGACCAAGCAGCCTCTGATCAGGAGTATGAGGACGGTGAAGAGAGAGACTCTGAAGCTGATCTCGGGCTGGGTCAGTCGCTCCAACGACCCTCAGATGGTGAGTCGGCTTATCTTTGTTTTTCCCATTTCTTCATGTCATGGGAGAATGTGTGTTACATTGAGTGTTACATTCGGCTCTTTACTAGATACAAATACCTTTAATATCACTTTTATCAAGGTTTCATTCAGGTGCAATCATGTTCAAGTCAAAATTAGATGTAGAAGTATAAAAATGGTCTCATGTTTGTAAATTGCTTGTGAAACATTATGTATGGGGTTTGATTTGTTCAAAATGGCTGTTTAAATAAAGTTTGATTGATACTCTTTCTGATCAAAATGTTCATTCATAGAAACGAGTCCGGGGTCGTTATGAATTGCTTGTGTTCATCACTCACAGACAGTCTTTTTCAACCTGTTCCCGTGTTGCTATGTGCTCCAGGTGGGAGAGAACTTTGTGCCCCCCCTGCTGGAGGCGGTGCTCATCGACTATCAGAGGAACGTCGCCGCTGCCCGGGAACCTGAGGTCCTCAGCACCATGGCAACCATCGTCAACAAGCTGGGAGCCCACCTCACGGGAGAAATCCCCAAAATCTTTGACGCTGTCTTCGAGTGCACTTTGAACATGATCAACAAGGTCGGTTTGAGTCCGTTAATTAAACGAATGAATATGAGCTGCTTAAATCACACTGATCATTAATACGTCCTGCTCTTCCTCCCGTACCGTCAGGACTTTGAAGAGTTCCCTGAACACAGAACACACTTCTTCTACCTTCTTCAAGCCGCCACCTCGCAGTGCTTCCCTGCCTTCCTCTCCATCGCACCGGCTCAGTTCAAGCTAATCCTGGACTCCATCATCTGGGCCTTCAAACACACCATGAGGAACGTGGCCGACACGGGTCAGTCAACCCCTCATAGTGTTAACACAAATATAGAAACCCTAGAAAACTGTTATTGGCAAAGTCTACAAATTTGGCTCAAGAATTTGGCTCAACAATGGGTTTGTCAGTTCAGAGCTGAAGCCAGCTAAATGATTTCAGTATTTTAATAGAAATGTGAACTTCTCATTTGTGGGGGGAAACCCCTTCTTGATTTACTATCATTTAGACATTGAGCACAGATGAATCAGACTTGAAAAAGATTAAAGGGACTCTCCTAAATTGCAGCTGAACATTTTTATTTCACACACCTGCATTTTTCCTACAGGGATTAATACAGTTTTATCAGATCTATACTCATCTTGTCTTATTTGACCCGATCTTCTCCCCAGGTCTCCAGATCCTGTACACTCTGCTGCAGAACGTGTCCGGAGAGGAGGCGGCAGCGCAGAGCTTCTACCAGACGTACTTCTGCGACATCCTGCAGCACATCTTCTCTGTGGTGACCGACACCTCTCACACTGCAGGTAAACACACCGACTTTAAGACCGTTCAGGTTTTAGAGGTATGAAGGATTTAAAAATGTTCTCGCAACAAGCAAGAATACCAATGAAGGCGTTCAAAGGGTTTAAATTCCCCATTTGAAATTGCACATTTGCTTTCAGAATAAAGATGGAGCTTTTAGACGCCTATTTTGCTAAACAAACTAACCACATAAATAATGAGGTTCTCCTGCTTGCTTCCCGTCTGCAGGGCTGACCATGCACGCCACCATCCTGGCCTACATGTTTAACCTGGTGGAGGAGGGGAAGGTCAGCGTCGCTCTTAGCGCCGCCAGCCCCACCAACAACCAGGCGCACGTGCAGGAGTACATCGCCAACCTGCTGAAGACCGCCTTCCCACATCTGCAGGAGTAAGTCTGCTGCAGCCTCTTGGGGAATCCACACTGAGATTACACGAGCAGACTGTTTTGGTTATTGTTGAAGTTTTACACAAAAACATTGAGATCAAAAATAAGATAACTGGGATATTTTCAGCCACTCAAGCGAAGGCTGAGTCAGCACTTTTAAACTCCAATTCCATTCTCAACTTTCACCTTGTAGAAATTGATTTTGAATAAAAAGGTTGAGGTTTACAGAAGGCTGAGGGAGTTTGTATGTTCATATGGCACTCGTAAATCTTCAGGCTTTTTTCTGTTACTTTGTCCCCCTCCACACTGTGCTGTTTGTAGACAAGCGACTAATAGCGTTTCTCATGTTCAGTGCCCAGGTGAAGGTGTTTGTGACCGGTCTGTTCAGCCTGAATCAGGACATCCCCGCCTTCAAGGAGCACCTCAGGGACTTCCTGGTGCAGATCAAGGTGAGTGTCAGAGGAGATGATTAATACCTGCATCTGAAATCAGACCATTGGGATTTAATTCATCATGATAATGCATGTCACTGCTTACATTTCTTTAATTCTTACATATATAGTACCTTTTGTCTGGAACCTTGAAAGTGCTTAATTATGTGTTGAGATTTTTGTAATAAAGCATATTGATAAGAGACTCAGCAATTGAGTAAAATCAGGAAACATCACTAGAAGTTCTATCAAAATCTGAACGTACATAGAAGCAGCTCTGTGGACCAATTATAGAAGCCCAGGGACGTTAGTAGTTGTGTATGTTTGTAAATGTAAACACATTAGGGCATTATGTGTAATTTTGTTTTGAAGAAATGGTAACCTGTTCAAGGATTATCTTAATCTTTGAGAGCAGAGAGAAGTAGTGCAGCTCCCTCTGTTAGAAAGCTAAAGCCTGGTGGTGGTGTTGCCGATGCTGAGCCTCTGCTTGTGTGGTCCTGCAGGAGTTTGCTGGCGAGGACACGACAGACCTGTTCCTGGAGGAGAGGGAAACGTCTCTGCGCCAAGCCCAGGAGGAGAAACACAAGCTGCAGATGTCGGTGCCCGGCATCCTCAACCCCCACGAGCTGCCGGAGGAGATGTGCGACTGAAGCAGCAGCGTGTACAGAAACAGCTCTGAGCGGGGGAAAGGGTCACGAGAGAGCACGGACGCTTCCTGTTGATAGTTTTCTTTTCAAGTGTGTTTGTGTGCGAGTGTGTGTGTTTGAAAAAGAGAATGAGGGGCCAGAGGAAGGACCCCAGCACTCGGTTGTACGTCGACCAAATCAATGTCAATATGTAAATGAGACTCGTCCCCCCCTGACCCCCTCCCCTTAACCCCGGCGCGGATTCTTCTTTTCTTTTTCCTACAAACTTATTTTATACAAAGGTTTTTTTGTGTGTAACATGCCATCTTTTGTTAATTCTGTTGCTAATTAAAGCTTTATGTTTGGACATACGGTTCTTCTACACCTGCATGAATTTGAAAGAATTTAAGGTTATTTTAACTCCCTCTTCCCCACCTCAACTCACCTCCTCTCCTTTTTGTTAATATGTAATATATAATGTTGAAACACTTGCGATGGTTAGATGACAGATGCTCTGAAGTGCCATGTCCATGGTGCAGGAGGAATGTGATGCTCAAGGAGTACACGTGTACTTCCTCGCTTCCTTTGTTGTCTTGTTTTGGTTTGTCAGTGTTTTTGTTTTTTTTCTTCTACTCTGGCTCTGATCGACCGCTCTGCGATTTGGATGAAAAGGAAGGCTGCGTGCATATCATCCTGTTTGTAAAGCTGTCTTAGTACTCTGAGAATATAAAGTTGGCTATTTTTACAAAAAAAAGTGTCTGGATTCTTTTTTTCAAACACTCTGGAGTTCATGGAAAACCTGGAAAAGGCGAGGAATGTCCGACTCGGCTTCCAGGAGCTGAAGGTTTACTGCAAATTACGTTTATTGTAAAAGTTGCTGGAAACTTTGACGTTCAGCCCGGCTGTTGATGAATATATTTACCTTCAGAGGAAATGTTTCCCAAACTCTGGCACAACAGAGGAGTAACACCTGAGCAAAGTTAAACATATTTTTTATAAATCTGATATTTTTCCCCGGTCCAAACTAAACCACTTGTTAAACACAGATGTTTCTGACATATAATTATTTAATTGCGTCACAGTAATTGTTGCATCAGATCCATGATGATACTCTGTAGCATGACACAATCTCTTCTGTAAAACAGGTTTTGAATCTGATTTATTTGGGAATAAGTGACAATAAGTTCATGCTCATTATCAGAAGAGGAAACTACATTCGTGTTAGTATTATTTGAGCTTCTTGTATTTTAATAGTTCCATTTTTGTTATTGTATACTTCTTGACTACAACTTTAGGCAAACATTGGCATAATAGAAACTAAAATGAGCGCCACCTTTTACCAGCTGCATTCAATTGATCACAACCATTATTATATGATGTATATGATTATGAACCGGTCTGCATCAAGGTGTACTATGGTACTTTTAAGTGTATTTTGATGCCAATACTTTTACTTCAACAAGATTTTAAATGCAGGACCTAAAATGCACTCAGAGCTTTCCTATACTGGTGTTTTACTACATAAAGAATGACTCGATTAATAAAGTTAAACACATCTTTTACATAAATGCGCTTCATCATTGTGAAGATATCGCGAGATTTCCGAAGAAACACGAACGGGTGAAGGAGTGCACGGAAACTCCCGAACGATCTCCACTGTGAGTGGGCCCCCGCCCCCTCCCTTCCCTTTTCATCATGGCTGCTGTGTCTACTGTCTCAAGTAACGCTCAGATCGGACTATGACTCGATTTCTACCTTTTCAGTGGGATAACCTTCACCAATCACTCCTTTCGTTAAGAGAATAAGTTTAAATGTACAAATAAAAAATACAAGATAACAATTCAACTTAATCAAAAGTGTCTATTGTTTTACATTAGAGTTTAACCTTATGTTATTTTTACAGTTTAAATGTATGGATTAGAGATACAGATAAAGCTTTGCAAACAATTAAAAGGGAGTTTTAAAAAATATATTTGAAAATGATGTGTTTTTAAGTGATTTTATTTCTAATAAATTGACTTAAACCCCACCAAAAAAATCTGTAGAAGTTTCAATTTAAGGGTTTAAGAGATACAGATAAAGCTTTGCATAAAATTAAAAGCGATTATTGATATGTTTTTACAGTAGGAGTTTAAATGTATGGATTCAAATACAAGATAACATTGCAATTGCAGTGAATATATTTTTTAAATAATTTGACTTAAACCTTAATTCTTTTAAATAGAAGTTTAAATGTACTACAAATAGATACAAAATGAGACTAAACCAAATGAACAGTGACTTGAATAGATATAGATAAAGCTTTTCGTAAAATTGTGCCATTCATGTTTATGTACACTATATGGATGAGCTTCATCATTGGGCAGATATCGCGAGAGTTCCGAAGAAACACGAACGGGTGAAGGAGACAGCACGAAAACTCCCGAACGATCTCCACTGTGTGTCGCCCCCCCCTCCCCTCCTTTTTCATCATGGCTGCTGTGTCTACTCTCTCAAGTAACGCTCAGATTGGACACTGACTCGATTTCTACCTTTTCAGTGTCTCTTTAACTTTTGGTGTATACATCAACTGCCGCTTGGATGCAAATCCCGTTCTCCACCTTCCCCTGCTCTCATTCAGTGGGATAACCTTCACCAATCACTCCCTCCACTGGGCCTTTTTTTATCCCCAAAAACAACCAGCCAGCAACAACAGCTTCCAGTGCAATGGTGTGACTCAGTTCTCCTCTTGATGAACAATGTGTGAAAACTGCGCCGAGCTGGTGGAGGTTTTAAATGAAAGTAAGTGGAGAAATCATTTTTATTATTTACACCAGACGATGCTGAGCTAGCTGCTTGCTGTTAGCATCGCTGTCCACTGAAGCTTGCTGTTAGCATGGTGGCTAGCTAAATATAACTTTGTGTGTTTTCGTGTTTGTAACTCAGCTTTACATGCAGACTGTGCATCCACAAGACAAATGGAAGGAATTGAAATATGTCCTCGTGTTTTGCACTCGATGACAGTTGTGTCTTTGTGTCAGACTGTCTCGGTTTTGATATGAATGCCATTTTTTCCCCTTCCCAAATTGGCAGTTTTGGGGCCTGTCTGTCAAACAGTCAGAAACTCACTCTAGCTAAACTGCCCCAAAATGTACTTAACATCACATCACCTCGATGGGTTTTTTACGTGACATTACAGCCATGACTTCAAATAATTAAGACCAGTTGAACACAGTGCACATAAGTGTGTTTTTAATCATGCTAAATGGTCCTACATTTGTGCTTGCACGGGTTTTTTTGGAAGTTAGCAGAGTTAGCATACTTTAGCTAAAGCGAGTAAGCCTGACTTTGTTTGATGTGTTTGTCAGGTCAGTCTGCTAGCTGTCCACTCCATTGTTTCACAGATGCTTCATATTCATTCCGAAACGCATTGCTAACTTTCCATACACACACTCTTTGTTAATATTCCTGACACGAACCTGTTGTTGTGAATTTCTTGAGTGTTTTTTGGCGAGTGTTTGAATTATTAATCTAAGCTAACGGCAAAAAAGCTAGCCCAGAAAATTAATGGCTGCAACGAGGCGCATATTTTGGCACATCGTTAATCCTTGGTTGTGTATGTTTTCCAGGCCGATGTCGTGTGCACATCAGCCTGACTTCTTTGATGGTTTTGGTGGTTAAATTAATCTTGCAACGAAGCCCCCTCATAAACCGGGTCAACCATCGCATGCAAATGTAAATACAAGGTTGTCTTTATAGCTACAAGTTAGCCGTTAGTCCAGGCGTGCTAACCGGGCCTTGATGCACTTTCAGGGGTCTGTGCAAGATGTGGAACAAAGCATTTGAATGTCATAGCATTATTAGTAAATCGGTTACTGTGCAGCGATTGACGGTTTATTTTTCGTTCTCCTGTGCGTGTGTGTGCAGCCTATTGTGTGTGTCGTGTGAAAGCTCCTCCTGCAGGCTCTACTTAAACAATCATGCACCTGACTGTAGCATGGGCTCACTAATGCAAACATCAATACCCCCAATAATATCAAGCAAGTGTATGTATGACAAGTAACTGACATTAGTATTTAGGCAGGGAGTTTATACAAACATCTAATTGAGAGGATGAGTTGTTGGCCACCTGTTATTCTAAAGGTATTTAATCCTTATTGTACAGTTAATGGTTAAGTGTGTGTGTGTGTGTGTGTGTGTATGTGTGTGGACACCCAACATAAAATACACCTGTGACAATTGGTTTTATTAACACGTTATAAGAGTTTATAATAACAGGAGGTGCATACATGATATGGTTCTTCTGAAATGCCTTGAACCTGTGTTTGACCTTTATAGCCCCTATAGCTGCAAGTAAGCCTTTAGTCCAGGCATGCTTACCGGGTCTTGCTGCACTTTAAGGGGTCTGTGCAAACAAAAGTAGCATGGGCTCACTATTGCAAACATCAAATGATATTACCCATAATATCTTGTGTATGACTGCATAGAAAAAAAACTAAGTTAGAGAATGAGCGGTGGCCTTCTGTTATTGTAAAGGAATTCAATCCTTATTGTACAGTTAATGGTTAAAGTGTGTCTGTACACCCAACATGTTAGACACCTGTGCTAGTGGTGTATCGTCTTAAGGCTCATGGTTATTAATTTGCTGACTCCTTTCTTTTAAGACTTTTTACTCAAGAAGTCTTGGGATTTTGCTCTTGTTCTGCAAGCATGGCCTAAAAAACCTTCACAAGGGAAATGCACACATGACATGGTTCTACTGATGTGCCTTAAACTGTGTGTGACCTTTCAGGACGTAGTCAGATATCTGGTTTTCACTCTTAGCAGAGTCTCAAATCAGCAGTGTGGTGAAATGCAATAACATTTCTAAGCGGTACAATTACACAGAAGTACTTTACATTACATAATTATCTAATACAAGTGAAGTCTGTCTTGCCAAGGTCTCAATTAGTCTTTTTGACAGCTCTCTTGTCAGGGAGTCCATCAAAAAAACATTTAAGGGTCATTCATTTTCCTTTTTTTATGGAGAGGGTCGGTGGGTCTGAATATGTTATCTCTGATGTGAGGTGCAGTTGTTCTCGTTCATCTCAAAGGTGTTTGATGGGTTTGAAGTCAGAGTTGTGTTCAGGCAAGTTCTTTCACCAAAATGTAGGAAAACTATTTTCTTTTTGGAGCTGTTTTCTAGTGTATGGAGAGATTGTACTAAAAACCAAGCTAGAAAACACTGTTGTCTTAACTATCATTGTGTGCCGTAGTATTAGGATTTCTCTAAATTCAAATCGCATAGCTTTGGTCATATGTGTTTATTTATATATATATTTTGAATGAATGCTTAATTATAAAAGATTACACTAGGAGAATCTTGTCTGCATTTTTCTTTTTAAGTCGAGTAGCTGGTTGGTTGTTAGTTTTATATATATTTTCCCTTCCTGTATTTGATGTTTGGCCGCTGTATGTTAATGACAGTACAGGTTGAGATTCAGCTTTGTGATCAAAGGACTGTTTTCTAATTTGGTGTATATTTTTGGGAAACCTCACATCACGTTGTCCAGTTAATGTTTATTACAGAGGAGGTGTTGCTTAGTGACAGAAGGTCAAACATTGGCTTCAGTTTTCACCTTTATCCACCTGCATGCCAGCGGTCCTTGTGTGGAACACACAGGTTGTCTTGGTGATGAACTGACTGGATTGCTTTTTTATCGTCAGACAGACAAACGTGTTCTCACATCTCTGCATTAGAGTTTAGAATTTATTTTGCCGTACGATACATTACCTGATATTTAATACCAGCCAATATATATTTCAGTAACCTGCTTTGAGAAGTATAAACATCAGAATATAAACTGATGAACTATCACGAGTAAAAGGCCTTCAATCTTATCCTTTTTTCCTTGACAGCTTTGCATACTCAGTGCTCAGGATACACTTTTTATGTACCAGCAAGTGTTTTGTTTCGTACAAATTCTGCAAGGTATTTATAGTACAGAGTAAACGGATACATGTATGAATATTTTGTGCTCTTGTGCTGTATAACAAACTCAAGTTTAAGGTGCAATCTACTGTCGGTACACACAGTTACAAGTTTTCAAGTTACAACACAGAACATCTGCTACTCGGGTGCCTTTTCACACAATATATAGTTCAGAAAATTGTCAAAATGTTGTTAAAAATCATGAACTTTGGATCCAGAGGGACATTTTAAAATGCATTTAAAGCTCCCGTTCAGAACTCGCAGCTTTGAGTCGTAGTGTTTTACATATATTTTTAGTACAAAATGTCCTTCAAGCATTTTTTACTCATGTTTGTGGATTCGATGTGGTAAAGGTTATAGTTTTTTCTAAACATACTGTTTCACTTCGCTGCATTAAAGAGATTCAGTTTACAACAGCTTTAAGCAACACATTTGCATTTAGAAAGCTTGGTCCAACACTTGTTAGTATTCTGGCGCTCGATTCTAACTCAAAAGAGGTAATCTTCCTCTCATGTGTGTTGTAAAATCTGTAAACCTGTTGGGCCTTTACGGCGTCTCTCATACAGGCTGGTGTTGTGTTGGGAGGGGGGAGCAGCAGGGTGCTGTCAGCTGTGACTGCTCTGTCTACAAGACTGGCAGGTCCATGTGTTGGGTGTGCAGGCGACCTGTGACCTCATATTTGCTGCCGCAGCGTGTGTGTTTGTGTGTGTTTGTAAGAGACAGAAGCCTCTTTTACAACAGTGCTGTTTCCTGACTCAGGGCCGATACACACGCTGTTAGAAAACCTTTCCTGGTTTGTGTGTGGATTGAATATCTATGGACTGTTTTTAAGACAAGACAACAAATTAAAAGATCTCGGCGATTGATAGCAGTGTCGGCCGTGAGAAGCTGATGATTACGGTTATCGGTATTGAATGGTAAACTGAATCCATACTATCCACCCCTAGCAGAGAGCATTATTCACACTGAACTGATTGAGAATCAGATGAGGGATTGAATCTGTTTTGAAGCAGCAAACACACCTGACCTGCTTGTGTTGACCAGAGTGTTGCATCCTGCAGAATCACATCACGTCTTACCTTTTAGATTTTCATATAAATTATAAAGCAAAAATGCTGCTAAATATTCACCTTTTTTGTGCTTTGTTGTTAATAATTGGCACCTGATGATCAAGAATGATAGTAATTACTGGGCTGTTGTATTCAGATTCAATAGAATAAATAATGCACACTATTGACAGTACATGTTAGTTCTTTACAGATCTGAGTCTGAGACCGAGAGTGGCCGTGAGTCTGCTGAGATAATTGTCAGTAATGGATGAAAATTGAAAAGATAAAGCTCAAATAAAGGATTAGGTTTGACAATGGGCTTAGCTGGCTGGTCTGTGATTGGTCAACCACTTAGACATGTCCTGCCCCTTAGCCAATCATGTACAATTTGTTGGAGTGCTAGCCAATAGAAACGTGAGTATTACATAGAGAAACTCCCTCTGGAGGGAACTCCGGGATTGTTGCCTTTGCAGACTATTTACATGCACTAAAACCTATAGAACACACTACACAATGTATCTTAAAGCTGTGTGTTTTACGAGGTGCGTTCAGTCAGTCTGAGAGGAAATGAGCGTTGCTGTGGGAGTGTTGTTTACTGTCCGTACAGATGAAGTGTGAAGCATGTAGCAAAACAACCTTGACATGATAACACTTCTCATGTTTATGTAGATTGCGTTCTGGTTGCTGTCCTCGCTGTTGATTGGCTTGTGTTGCCACGTCGGTCTGACAATAGAGTTGTTCTTATTTCTCAGAATCCTCAGGGGTGGGTTATTGTGTCCCTAATCCAGTAAATCTAATTACGAAATCCAGCTGCTGTTAGGAAATATTACAAAGCCCTTTATCTCTGCTGTAATCCTTTAAAGTGTAAATCACAGAAGAGCAGCGTTGCCTCTATCAAAGAGCATCTTTTCCCACATATTTACCATCTTTCTCAGTCCCCCTCTGTTGGCTGTCATAAACACATCTCATCTGAACTGTACTTATGCTGTCCCAGCCGCAGCGTCCATGTTTAAACGCCTCCAGTCTGGCTGTGGAGATGTGTGATCAGTGCAGGTGTCCTCCCCCTTTTTATATTTATATCCACGCCGAGCTGCAGCCATATACTAGATTTAATGCTGGCACCTATGTGCTTGTTCCCAGACAACATCATCATTAAAGGCTGCAGGAAAACGGCCAAATCTCCGGGCCAATTTCCCAGAGAGTGGAGGTTCTGCAGGAGCTCCGGTTCACATGTGGAGCTGAAAGGGCTCTGGTTCAGTTTCAGTGACGAAACACTTCCTCGATGAATGGATGAGATGGTTGATTGAGTTTTATTGTTGCAGTTTTCAGTGTACTGTGCTGTCTCATTCAGGTCAGCTAGTCAGTGGAGACACCTGATCCTCTAAACCAGGTGTGACTGATGTGGATCTTTGTAGGGCAATACAACAACAGTAACTCTAGATGGAAGCCTCCATATTGTAGGCAATCTGATTAAGGCTTAACAGATGGGCAATAATTGAGAATAAACTGAATACCAGTGTGTCATCCAGATATAACATTGTTTGATGTTCTTCTGTTATTAATTTAATCTCAAGTGAAACAAAGAGGTAACTTTTTAAAGAAGGAAAAGTCAGGCCTGGGTTCGATCCAACCCACTTTGCATCCAGCTGCTCTTTAACAGATATTTCCTCTCGTTTCTCCTCAGTATCGGATGCAGACGGCAGTGAAGGAGGTTTCCAGCTAAAGAAGGAACATGCCCTGCGAGTGCTGGGCTACATCAGCTCCTGGACACAGAGGTCAGTGAAATCTCAGCTGATTAAGTTGACATGATTGGGCCGAAAGATAATAACCAGGGCAGCCATAGATGAGGGTAACATTCAGGGAGCTCCTGAGGTGACTGGCTTCAGATTGAAGCTCTTTGTCATGTTTGTATCCCCTTTAAAGCGCCATGTTCCTCTGTGTTGTGTCTCCAGACAATGCCTCTGCTGCTTCAAGGAGTACAAGCACCTGGAGGTGTTCAACCAGCTGGTGTACGCCCTCATCAACCTGGTCATCGCTCAGATCAGCAGCCTGAGAGACCGCCTCTGCTGCGTCCAGGATCACACACATAAAGGAGGCCTATGTGGGGCCGAGGGGGGGTCTGAATGGAGCGGGGCGGAGGCTGCACCCGGGCCCCTCCCTCAACCATCCTCACCTGGGGAGGACGAACCTGTTAACGTGGAGAGAGACTCTGCAGAGGAGGACGCCGACACCTCTGACCTGAACCAGAATAAGATCCAGGGTCAGGGGGTCAGCCAGCCGTGTGAAGCCCAGATAGAAGCACTGGGGCCTGGGGAAAGCGGCAGCGGGGCCGAGGGAGGGGATGGAGGTGCTGGAGGAGGAGGCGGCAGCAGCGACAACCAGGACCCGTTCAGCTCCTGGAGCACCGAGGAGAGGGAGAAACTGCTCCTGTGTGCCGCAAAGATTTTCCAGATCCAGTTCCCGCTCTACACAGCCTACAAACACAACACACACCCCACTATAGAGGTGAGGAGGAGTCCTGTATCACACACACATAACACACCACTGACGAGTGCTAACACAGATATTAATTCAGGATATCACCTTTTTTAGATCTCGTTTTCAACAGGTTCCTAACATATGGTACAAACAGCGAGACAGTAACAGTAGAACCTGAAAGTGTTATTTTCTCCTCCAGGACATATCTGCTCATGAAAGCAACATCCTGGGCTCCTTCTGCGACATGAACGTAAGAAATCTACCTTACTTTACTTTAACGAGTCAAAGTGTACAAGCTTCCTGTCGATCACCGGCACCTACAGCAGGAAAGACCCCTCACAATAACCCTTCTGCTGACTTCCTTTTTCATTTGATTGAAACTCCCAGCGCCTCGATCACTACACTCTGCTTCTGAAACCATTGCCTGCGTGATGCTTAAAAGAGGAATTTGTCCTATTGTCCGGGGAAGTTATTTTCAGACAGCTTCATCCAGAGCAGGGGGAGATGGGCTGATGACGAATACTAGATCTAGTCCCGGGGCATGCTGGGAGTCGCTTCTTCAGGGGCCCAAACGGTGTCACATGGCCGGCTGAAGAGACTCCGGTTTATTGGTCCCATCTTCCCTCTGAGGGGCAGCTTTTTGCTTCTTTCACTCTTCAGTTTTGGTTTGTGTCTGAGGTCACCATGCTGGGGGATTTATTTCAGCAGGTTTGTACAGGCACAAGGACAGATTACCAGGAAACATGAATCAAGTGCTTCATCATCAGCCCTGGACAGTGAAGGGAAATACCTTTAGTGTTAGTAACACCGGTTTTAACCGAGTCACTTCCTGTGATTTTTCTGAAATAAATCTGAAAATCGTCTCGACTCAGCAGCAGTTTTGTGCACAGCTGCAGGGAGATAATATCTATAAACTATACTTGATATTTAGCGTCAAATAAACCCAAAATAATAACTGTATCCTTCGACTTAAACCAGCTGCATTTTAAGCTTTATTTTAATATATTTTATAGGGTGTTTTTCAATAAAATGAACTCAAAATGTAGGATAGGTAACAAGTAATTGTACATAGTTAATGAACTAGGATGTTAAATGTTGCAGTGACACATAGGGTATAGTGGTTTGTTACCTTTATAATTAGACCCAGTATCATTTGTGTTCAGGGATAAATACCTAATTCAATATTTTTCGTTAATAACAATTTCAGAGTGCATCGTTTTAATCTCAATATTTGTCAAAAAACAAACGAATTGTATCGAAGCAAAGAACAAAACAAACCATTACTAAGAAAGAAATGTGATTACATCCTTTGGTTATTACTATTGTGCTGTACCAGACTGTTGCTAGGCAGATTTGCTTGTGCCGGTCTTGAATGGGACTTTTTCTAACTCACCCTTCAACCTCACAAAGTTATGTCGTTACCTGATGTTTCTTCTTCAGCTTTGGAAAAATACTATTAAATACTATTTAAATACTAGGAGCAGAAACAAATCAATGTTTAATTCGATCATTAAACATTTAGAAGAGACACAACCGTTTAGTTTCTCTTTCCACAACCTCAGATACTCCCCTTCAAAGTGTGCAGAAACTCCAAACTTTACAGACCCGCCCTGTCCAGCTGAAGGTGCAGAAATCAGAAGTATTTTGCAACTTGTTTCCTGGTATATTTGAACTCAAACTTGAGTATTTTCTGCCGTAGTTCATATTGTCTCCTGGCCCCCGAGGTTATCTCAGATCTGACCTCAGGCTCGTGATGCCCAGCGGCCCGCTCTCTAAATATAAACGCTTTGTGATGTGAGGTTTCACGTTGCTGGTGGGGTGGGGAGGGGGGGGGGGGATTTATTTTATCCCGTGGAATCAGATTTCTTTTGTTTATTAATACTACTGGACTAAATGGCTCCAGATGGAACAGAAGGTCCTTTGAAAGGTGGAGCAGCTTCACGATAAAACAAAGACGGAGCCTGACGTTTTTCTGTTCTGTCCATCAGATACTGTATACAGAAAGCAGCACTTTATCTGGCTGTGGATCAATTTGAAATCTGCAGTGGCGCAAAAGTTCTTGACTCTTTTACTTCAAAATAAATAACAGTACTCATGTGCTCTGTAAAAAGCAAAATACTTCATTTTTTATAGTAGCATCTAAACGATCATTTTAAATTCCTTTTTAAATGTTTAACGGTGGGGTTTCGTTTAATTTACTTTTAGTTACGGTATATATGTTATGTTATTGATCCTGGAAGTAATGGCAATGTTTATACAGACTTGACATATCATGACCTGTTCATTGATTTATATTTTGTACTCTTAAAAAAACAATATTTCCCTCTGAATTGAAGTGAATTAAAAGTATTTAAAGTACCTCAAAATTGTTCCTGAGGAAAAGTAGTTTATTACTTTCCAACACTGCAATCAATAGAAATGTTACAAGGACTTTCCTACAAATCGGCCTATAAATACAAATCGATAAACTAAAAGCTGTACTATAGAATGAATTATACCTGGAATAAAAGGAGTGTGTCTAGGACTTAATAACTCTCATAATTTCATTGGAAAATAGAAGTGAATTTTCTCAGTTTTTACCCTCAGAAGCAGAATGTGTTTTATGAGGAAAGCCTGATACAGTTTGAGTTGAATGCTTTGTGTTTTGAGTACAGTTCTCTGTTAGGCAAAGTATTGTCCGCACTTCCTGCCTCTCTGCTTGTTTTGTGGAACGGACGCCCACTTTATTACAGTGTGCAGAGCCTCATAAACCCCGCAGTTCTGGGCTGTCAGTCTTTCTTCCTGATGCCGCTCTTTGTTCTCTGGGATTTAGAGATCACAATCTGTTAAATAACAATGTTTAGGAAAGGAGTGCATCGCTATAAAGTGTGTTTAACGAGCTCTTGTGCGTATTGTAGTTTGTAAATAAGGCTCAGGGAGTTTGTACTGGGAGAAAGATTAAGAGCTGTGCTGGGTCTCCGTTTCTTAGATATGGTTTCCTGCAGATGAAGTCAGTTATGTGTCCCCGGATAATCTGATTTCCTTCCCTCTGTAATAAAGTTCATTAAACTCTATCATCTCAGTGCAGGCTGGGTGAAAAATGAGCTGTTCCACTCAGAAAATGACCAGCTTTCACTGGTTTTACTGGCCATAACGACTGATGAACAACACAAAACTACTTCCTGTATTCATATTTTCTTAAATACACTGCTTCTATGTAATGTGGAGTTTCAATCCAGGCTAAACAAGTTACTGATTTATAGTTTAGTGCACCAAAATTAACTCGATTTAGCTTGACCAAACCTCTAAATGTTACTGCATTTTGCTCTGTGGGTGTTGACATATTAAAGTCATATCACTTATAATTAATTCTTATAGCAGACAAAGTGTTGGGACATCCAAATAAAGAAAAGCACTGTAATTAAGGCTCATCATTTTAGTTTTTAATTGCTTTTGGGCATAAAAACGACCAGCTTTCCGCAGCTTTCAACAGTCCGCTGTTGTATGGAAGTTGAATCAAAAAACGGTCTTGATTTATGGTTTTAAGGACACCAAAATAAGCACGACTACACCACAGCTTCCAGTACACCCCTCCTTTGTTTGATGCAGAGGCTCTCATAAAAATCTTTTTCAATACATTTGCAGTAGAGTTCAGAATTGGTGTTGACATGATTTCAAACTCAACTTTAAAGTCCTGCAAGTTTTTAAAGGAGAAAAAGTGTGGGAACATCCTTAAAAGAAAAAATCTAGCTCTATAATTAAGGCTTTAGTTTTGCATAAGATTTCTTAGACGGAAATAACTGATATGCTAAAAGGAAGCGACTCTGGATTGTATCTCACCAAAATGGTTCTGTCTTTCCTTCTGCAAAACCACCTAACACTCGACTGTAAGCATGACTCAGCAAGTTCAACTTCAGGAGAGTAAAGTAGAAAAGTCAGATCAAATCTCGAGTAATGCGTCAGGACTTGATGCGATGTACCTGACGTTGCCTCCTCTTGTGTGCAGGACGTGGAGGTCCCTCTGCACCTGCTGCGCTACGTCTGTCTGTTCTGCGGGAAGCACGGCCTCTCGCTGATGAAGGAGTGCTTCGAGTCGGGGACTCCGGAGAGCCTGCCCTTCCCCATCGCACACGCCTTCATCACCATCGTCTCCAACGTGAGTCCGCTGTCACAAACACAAACCCGACTCAACTTCCCATCATTTATATTTAGAAACAGTATGTATCTCCCTCTGTATGTCTCTCTGTCTCTCTCTCTCTGTCTCCCTCTTTCTTTGATCCCTCTGTCTCTCTCTTGTCTCCCTCTCTCTCCATCTCCCTCTCTTGTCTACCTCTCTCTTTCATTGATCCCTTCTCTTTCTGTCTGTCTCTCTCGTCTCCCTCGCTCTCTTTCATTGATCCCTCTCTCTCTGTTCCTCTCTCTCCCTCTTTCTCGGTCTCCCTCTCTCTCTCTCTCCCTCTCTCTGTCTCCCTCTCTCTCTTTCATTGATCCCTCTTTCTTTGATACCTCTCTCTTTCTCTTTCTCTCATCTCTCTCTGTCTCCCTCTCTCTCATCTCTCCTTATGTCTCCCTCTTTCTCCGTCTCTCTCTTTCTGTGATCCCTCTCTATCTGGCTCTCTCTCTCTCATCTCTCTCTTTGTCTCCCTTTCTCTGTCTCCCTCTGTCTCCCTCTCTCTCTGTCTCGCTCACCTGTCGCATTCATGCTTATTCCCTCTAAATTCTCCCTTGAACAGCATGGCAGTGCACTGACAACCATTTCCCATATTTAACTGATCCTCATGGATGTAAATTATTATTATACTGCTATAGATAGATAGATAGATAGATACATATATATATATAGATATATATCTCAGCGAGATGTTCCCTATAAACTACAAACAGAGACACCAGTGTAGTTTTCTATGTTTTGATGTGAGTTTGACGTTTAATTGTCTGCGTCTTTGTGTTTGCTTACAGATCAGAATATGGTTGCACATTCCCGCGGTCATGCAGCACATCATACCGTTCCGCACCTATGTAATACGGTGAGTTAAATCCCCAAAGCTGTGATGCTATATGTGAAAAGGAGAACCTAAAAAAGATCATGTATTAAATAAACTTGCACATTTGAACATACAGACACAGAACAATCACCCGAACCAGAAGAGCAAGTAATCAAAACCAGACCCAGGAAAGCGAATTCCCCTCAACGCACCCAACTCAATGTCCCGGTTTAACTCGGAGCTTCTGCACGCTGCCCCCCTCATTTGTTTATGACTGAGGAGCTGCCATGTTGTCGCCCACCTTTTCTCACAAATCAGGAAATGAAAGTAGGAAATATAGAGGATTTGTGGGGGATTTTATTGATTACAATCTGACCCAATAAAGATTTAAATATCACTGCCAGATCTTGATCGGTAATCTTTCAACAAACCTGTTATTCTGCACCGTCAGATATACAAATCTCACTTGTTGCACCTTTTTAAAATGCTGAAGGAAACCCTGAAACTCAGGATGTGTCTCTGCACGGACGCTTTCTGACATTTAAAGAGAGGAAAGCACAGGAGGTCGAGGTTTTATTCTGGAGATCTCGTCCTCTCTTTCTCCCTCTCTCTCTCTGTCTCTCTCTCGCTCTATCTCCATTTTCCTCCGTCTCCCTCTCTCTCCGTCTCCCTCTTTCTTTGACTCCTCTCGCTCTGTCTCTCTCTCTGTCTCCCTTTCTCCATCTCCCTCTCTCCTTCTCCCTCTTTCTTTGATTCCTCTCTCTCTGTCTCTCTCTGTCTCTCTCTCTCTTCCTCTCTTCCTCTTTCTTTGATTCCTCTCTCTCTGTCTCTCTCTCTCTCCATGTTTCTTTGATTCCTCTCTCTCTGTCTCTCTCTGTCTCTCTCTCTCTTCCTCTTTCTTTGATTCCTCTCTCTCTGTCTCTCTCTCTCTCCATGTTTCTTTGATTCCTCTCTCTCTGTCTCTCTCTCTCCGTGTTTCTTTGATTCCTCTCTCTCTGTCTCTCTCTCTCTTCCTCTTTCTTTGATTCCTCTCTCTCTGTCAATCTCTCTCTCTCTCTTCCTCTTTCTTTGATCCCTCTTTCTCTCTCTCTCTCATCTGTCTCTCTGTCTCCCTCACTCTCTCTCTGTCTCTCATTCATCTCTATCTCTTTTTCCCTGTTTCTCCATCTCCCTCTCTCCCTCTCTCACTCACCTCTCTCTCTCATCCGTGCTTCTCTCCTCCAAACACCAAAGTGCCACACGTGTTGCTAGGAAGACCTTCCGTCGCCATGGCAACAGTTGCCAGGCCTCGAGTGAAACTCTCCTCACATGACCCGAGAGGAAGACGGGGCGGGTCATGTGACGCTCCCCCTGTCTCACCGAGCTCTGACGCACAGCGGGCAGACGGAGCATGATTCCTGCAATAAGAACAATCTTTTTATTATAGCTTCACTTTTACCTTAAAATATGACTTTTTTACATAAAATCTGAAACTTTTATCCAAAGCGAAGTATAATAGGTGCATTCAAACGGGAGGATTCAGACTGTTACAGCAAGAATCCTGCAGGTAAAATAGCTTTAAATAAGAATCAGAAAGCCTTTATTCATCCTACAGGCGGGAAATTACACAGCTGAACGCCGTTGTTAGAAAATTAAGAAGCCAAACTATTTTAGATACTGGTGCAATATCTTCAAATTAAAATATAGATGTAATATTCACCACTGGAAGCTCCTCCTTTACTATATATAACATAATATGTGGTCAATGTTTTTGTTAATTTTTTGGTCCGTTCTTGGAGAGGATCCCTCCTTTGTTGCCCTTCCTGATTTCTCTTCCTTTTTCCCAGTTAATTGTGACGTTTCTTAAGGTAGTTTGTTCTGTTCTGTGCAAGAAAAATAATAATGACAGTAATAATGTTCACCCTCTGTCTGAAACCAGAGCCCAGTCTGATCTGATTGGTCAGCCAGCCGGCGCTTTTGTGATTGGTTAACCACTTCGAGATGTCCTGCCCCCTTAGACTATCACCTAGAATGTGTTAGAGTGCTAGCCAATACAAGCGCAAGTGTGGGATAGTGATGTCACTTTGTTCAGGAAGTAGAACAAAGGAGTCTAATGGAGGCGTTTCAGGCAGGGGGGGAGTGTGTGGGAGAGAAACTCCCTCTGGAGGCAACACAGGGATTTCAGAGTTTGCAGACAATTTTCCTTCCACTAAAACCTATAACACACTACAGGAATTCCTATTGAGCATAAGGGCTAACGTTTTCTCCTCCTCAAACCATGACCCTCAGGCTTCTTTTTAAAGTTGAGTTTTTTAGCTGATCAGAAAAGATCTGAGAACCACAGCTTCACTATCCCAGCTCAGAGGAGACGGGATGAGTCAGCAGCGCACTGTTGATCTAATCTCTCCACCTTCGCCTACACACTGCGGGAAACTGTGAACGTGATTCAAAAATGAATCTCAAAAGTACAAGCAAAGTTTCTCAAGTGCATTTCCTGCCGCTGTCTGCAGGTATCTGTGTAAGCTGTCAGACCAGGAGCTGCGGCAGAGCGCGGCACGCAACATGGCCGACCTGATGTGGAGCACGGTGAAGGAGCCGCTGGACAGTGCGCTGTGCTTCGACAAGGAGAGCCTGGACCTCGCCTTCAAATACTTCATGTCCCCCACGCTCACCATGAGGCTGGCCGGACTCAGCCAAATCACTGTGAGTCACGACACGACACGACTCTACTCACTCACACCCCGCTGCTCCAGTCTGGTTCTGGATTCATCCTTTGGGTTTCAGCTTTCTCTCAATTTCTACTCATGACAGTTTGAAAGGAGGATTAATGAAGGAGTTTCACACCTATGAGAGCAAGGCAATAGAAATGCACCTCAAGTTTTGTAAGGGTTGATAAGTGAAATATCAGTGATGCTTGGTGAAGGAATGACTCCCGAAAACCCTGGAAATGAAGTCAATATGTTTTTTGAACTGGTCTGTGGTCTGTCAAAACAAGTTGCTGAAATCTTCACATTTTGTTCACAAAATACGTCAGTAAATACCCTACTGGTGAATGCGGTGTCTGAATGAGGCGACTAAACGCCATCACGCCGAACATTATCATAAATGCAATATTTATGCAAAAATCCCAAAAAACAAAGAATATTTGATCAAAAAGTATAAAAAATACTAACTGGTTCTGATTTGATTAGGCTAATTTAATTCATGAAGGCCAATAGAGACTCTTCTACTGCCTTTATTTCCTGATAAACCGGTAACTACACCAGAGAGCCAGTTTGTTAACAGCTTTGTTTTAATCTGAAGGGGTTGGTATGAGACTGATGGGAAATCATGTGTTATTCATTTCACTCATCATGGATTATGTGTGTCTGTGTTTCCTTCAGAACCAACTCCACACCTTCAATGACGTCTGCAACAACGAGTCCCTGGTATCCGACACAGAGACGTAAGTTATTGGTTAAAATGTTGAAAAACTAGCTGTATCTTTAAAAGAAGAGACAGCTAGATGACTAAACAACATTTATCAAACCGCTATTGCTATTACACCTGTAGAGCAGCTTTCAAACCAAGTTACAAATGCTTTCACATCAAAGCAGTGTACATTTAATACTAAAATACAGCGACTAAACACGGAAGGGAAAACATGCAAACGGTAATAAAACATGAATAAAAATCACATGAAATCAATTATTAAAAAGTGTGGTTTTTAAAAGACTGGCACTCAAAATGATTGTTGGTTACTGAATGTCTGTTCTGTCCTCTGCTTCAGGTCTATAGCAAAGGAACTAGCAGACTGGCTGATCCACAACAACGTGGTAGAGCACATATTCGGACCAAATTTGCACATAGAGGTGAGTCCTTCCCATCCAGTAGTATGCACTGAGAGGAGATGTGAACAAACGTTGCATCTTTAACTAAATCCACGACTGAATTGCAACTGAGAGCTTCTTTATTTGATGTTTCCTTTAATTTATCAGAGCACAGCCGATAGTAAGTGTGTGTGTGCATGTGTGTGTTTTCTCCAGATCATTAAACAATGCCAGGTGATCTTGAACTTCTTGGCTGCAGAGGGCCGACTCAGCACGCAGCATGTGGACTGTATCTGGGCTGCAGCTCAAGTAAGACAGATTTACACCCGAGTGTACGCAGCTTAATTACGACACATAAAGTTCCTCTGTGGGACAGAACTTATGAGCCTTCAGAATCGATCACTATGAAGTGCTATTCGGGTGAAACGCCACGGAGGAAAACAGTAACTCTGGCTGAAGTTGTTGCTCTACTTTTGTAAATACTGCAGGTTTGATCATTTGTGTTATTGAGTATGAAAGCAGAAGTAAAGTATGCAGTTGTGTCCACTTAACATTTTTTTTCGTACCATATTCTTTTAGTGTTTATTGTAAAGTAGAGACAGATCTGTTTTATTCTCCTTTAGAATAAAACAGATCTTTTTTTTTAGTACTGTACAAATTGGCAATTGGAAAAAGGTTGATTTATTGTAGAATAATAAGAATATAGACATTTAAACAATTTATACTTTAAATTGTTTTCTGCTTAACTAAGAAAAACCTCATTGTACCAGTTAATGAGGATAAACCAAATACTGAATTATTCATAATAATGCAGCTACTGGTATATTAGATGTTGTATACACTAGTACAAACACATATTTGTACGAGAGAGTGAGGATAAAACGATATGAAAAGACTAATTCTGCCTTTTGTTGTTTTAGCTGAAACACTGTAGCCGTTACATCCACGACCTCTTCCCCTCGCTCATCAAAAACCTGGACCCTGTGCCTCTCCGCCACGTCCTCAACCTGGTGTCTGGCCTGCACCCCAGCGCACACACCGAGCAGGTACACACACACACACACACACACACACACACACACACACACACACACACACACACACACACACACACACACACACACACACACACACACACACACACACACACACACATACACACACACACACACTGAACTATCCATTTTTCTAAATATTGAATAGTTAAACGTGTATGTTCTTGCTGTTTTAAATTCAGCCATTTGTGCATCATTTAGTGTCAGTGTTTCTATTAATTGGAGAAGTAGTTTGAGCTTTTATTTTGAAGGCAGTTTCAGGCACCAGGTGATTAAGGTTTTTATTGTAGGTGAAGGAATGATTAGACACCGGAAAAGGAATATATTCTTTACCAGGGAAAGAGGAAGTAAAGCCATTGTTCTTTGTATGAATAGTATAGGGGAATCCTTAGAATTTTAAATGGATAAACAAAATTCTTGTCTGGACCAAGTGTAAGAATCACTACCCTTGCGTCTCAGAAGCAGATATAGCCTTACAAGCATCCTAAAATCATTGTGCTCTCTCCCAGAACGTTGTATTTGAATGAGTTATGTGTTGTAATTACTCACACGTCTACCCCCCCCCCCCCCTCCTCAGACGTTGTACCTGGCCTCCATGCTGATCAAGGCTCTCTGGAACAACGCGCTGGCAGCCAAGGCTCAGCTCTCCAAACAGAGCTCCTTCGCCTCCCTGCTCAACACTAACCTGCCCATGGGCAACAAGAAAGGTGAGTCTGGACTCCACAAGTTCAAACTGATTCATCCAAATGTCTCAGCACGCTGTCGAGGAAGTTCCACAGGAAGTTCTAAGTCTCTCTCTTCTTCTGTGTATTCAGGTTCGCCCGCTGCCAGTCCGGACAGCAGCGACAACAGCGACACGCAGCACAGCGGAGGCAGCGACATGGAGATGGACGACCAGATGATGAGCGGCAGCAAGCGTGGCCAGCAGAGGCTGTCCGACACTGAGGTGCTGTGGGACACTTTAGGCTCCTCTTCTTCAGAGCTAACAAATAGACTCTTTAGGATAGGATTTGTTTAGGCTGTGGTACGCAGATATTCACATTATCATTGAAAGCTACATTAAAATAATTAAGAAAATAAGTCTTTGAAATACCGTTTGTACTCCAGGACTTCTCTGCAATATAAAACAAACTTGAGAATTATATCAGAACTTATGTAGCCGTAAAATCACATTGAGGTAAATGGATATTGCACAAGTCCATATTGCAATTTAAAAAATACATATTAATCATGCAGCCCTATCCTTTATATTAGAATCTGGTAGAAGTACTGTGTTTCTTCAAGTGATGTCATTTTCTATTTTTCTCTTCAGTATTTCCAACATTTTGATTCTTTTCTCCGACTATTTATTATTATTATTGGCTGAAAAGGTGCAGCGACACAAAAGAAAGGTAAAAGTAACATGATAAAACTAATTTCAATGCTTCTCGTGTCTCTGCTCCTCTCAGGAGTCGATGCAGGGCAGCTCGGACGAGACGGCTAACAGCGTGGAGGAGGGCAGCAGCGGGCCGGGCAGCAGCAGCGGCCGCAGCGAAGCCTCCAGCAACGAGGCCGCCTCCAGCCGAGCCAGCCAATCAGCGGGGAGCCCCGGCAGCGAGATGCACTCTGACGACATGGCCGACAGCGAGGCCCTGAAGGAGGAGGAGGACGATGATGAGGAGGAAGACGACGAGGACGACGACGATGACGATGAGGACGACGAAGATGAGGGGAACCGGTCGGCTGCTGAAGGCGGGCATCAGAAGGAGCCCAGGGAGCAGACGGAGTCCCGGAAGAGGAAGGCGGGGGAGGCTCTCGGTGAAGGGACAAGCCAGGGGGCGGGGCCTGGTGGTTCAGGAGGCGGGGCTAAACCCAAAGGCCTCCCCTTCAACCCGGACACTTCTGCTGTCATGGTAACAGCGGCGTCAATGGAGGGCCGGATGAGGATGCTGGACGCTTGTTCTGCGTCGACGTCCGCTCGGCCCGACGTGACGGAGCCCCAGCAGCAGCCGCCGGAGATCGGGCCCTCGCAGATGGTGCAGGGGCCTCAGGAGCCGCCGTGCCTGCCACGGCCCGGAGACTTCCTGGGGGAGGCCATGGGCAGCGAGCTCTTCAACTGCCGGCGCTTTATCGGCCCCCAGCACCACCACCATCACCACCATCACCACCACCACCATGAAGGGTGAGCACAAAGATACCATTAGATTTACTTTACTCATCACACATGGGAAATGGTTTTGTTACAGCAGCGTGTAAACGAGGCGTACACAAAATAGTTTACAGTACACATATAATAGACTACCTTACTACTTAAAGAACATATTAACATATTATCAAAGCGTGCAAAGTAGTTTACAATTATTATTTTCTGATCTAAATTCATAACAAAAAAGTGCGATGGTGGAGGACATGCTGAGCGCTGACGACGTGTCCTGCAGCAGCTCTCAGGTCAGCGCCAAGTCGGAGAAGAACATGGCCGACTTCGACGGCGAAGAGTCGGGCTGCGAGGAGGAGCTGGTGCAGATCAACTCCCACGCCGAGCTCAGCTCCCACCTCCAGCAGCACCTCCCCAACCTGGCCTCCATCTACCACGAGCACCTGGTGCAAGGTCAGCCACTCTCACTGCGCTATACATCATGTACCTCATTTAGAGTCAACGTAATATGAGACTGGATATAGAGGCTGGGAGAAGTTTGCATAATCCGAATATGTTGACAAATACAACAGGTGGTTTTTCACTGTTAAAAACAACAACAACCAGGGGAACTTATTTATTGATTACTCTGTGTGCAGGTCCGGCGGTCCATAAGCACCAGTACTCCAGCAGCCACGCTGTGACCGACATCAACCTGGACAACGTGTGTAAGAAGGGGAACACTCTGCTGTGGGACCTGGTGCAGGACGAGGACGCGGTACGACCTCAAACCTCAGATACCGACGTGCTCAGGATTACACAATATAAACTTCTTTAATTATTCGCTTGAACTTCTTGCACCATAACCGCATTGAGATAGACTTCCTTATCACAATAAAAGGATTTCTAAGTTGAAAGACAGTGTCAGTAACAAACTGCACTTTGATATGTACTTATTATTGAGTTTTAATTCCCTTAGTGTTCAGTTTAATATGTATAATATCACAAAATACTTGAAATAATGTAGTTGTTTTGTCGTTGTACTAACAGTAGCAGAAATGCTGAACTAAATACCCTTTAAAAAATACATTTCAAGATGTGTGTTTAATGTTTTATATAAAAGTGTCTCACTTTGGTCATAACTGGATTATTGATGTGCATTCATTATCCTTTTATTATTTAATTTAAAATGCTGCTTTGAGTTTCATCTGTTTCCAGCGGAGCCTCATGTTTAGTGTGTGTGTGTGTGTGTGTGTGTGTGTGTGTGTGTAGATCCATCTGTCTGAGGGTCTGATTAACGAAGCGGAGAAGCTGCTGTGCTCGCTCGTCTGCTGGTTCACCGACAGACAGATCCGGATGCGCTTCATCGAGGGTTGCCTTGACAACCTGGCTCACCACAGGTAAGGCTGGCTGAGCGACGGTCTGATCTTATTCAGGGTGCAGGCTGGATTTAACCTTTCCTGCAAGCAAACAAACAAACAACACTTTGAAGCGTTTATGCCTGAAAGCTGCACGGACAGAAATCGAGAAATGATTTGAAAAGGTTTATTATGGGATGTTTTTTTAAACACAGATTTTATAGACGGATATAAAGATGGATGGACACATTTTTGTCCAAAAAACTAATAGGAGATTATTTTTTTGACCCTCCTCTTCTGCTCTTCCCTCTCAGGTCTGTCGTTGTTTCCCTGCGTCTACTACCCAAACTTTTCGGCACTTTTCAGCAGTTCGGCTCCAGCTACGACACTCACTGGATCACCATGTGAGTGACATCTCTCAATTTGAATGTCATCAACTTCTAGTACAACTTCTCCCGCATGCGTACCGTATTTCTGCTGGTGTTAAGACGCTGAATGGCTCCTTAATATATTTTGTGTGTGGTTCAGGTGGGCAGAGAAGGAGCTGCACATGATGAAGCTGTTCTTCGACAACCTGCAGCACTACATCCAGGAGGTCCGGGAACACCGGCACAAGTTTGCACTGTAAGTCCGTCAGAACTTCATTCTGCAAATGAGAATTAAAAGCCATAATGATTGTCTCTTTTAGTCCTCTGTTACTGACCTGCCCTTCTTTGCCGCAGGTACAGCCACAGTGCGGAGGTCCAGGTCCGGCTGCAGTTCCTCACCTGCGTCTTCTCCACACTGGGGTCCCCGGACCACTTCAGTAAGATCATACGTCTTCTATTCCTCTCAGATTAACAGCAGATCAGCAAAGAGAATAAACAGTATTTATAAAAAGGTGCAATGTGGTAAAATATGGCCAGGAGTTATGTCCAAAACTCCAAACAATGAACTAAAACTATCCCTTTTTATTCCAAGAAATGACTTGATTTTTCAGACCATTTGGGGGAAAAAGTAAATGCATAAATAGTTTTATATATAAAATGTATAGCTAAATCTTAGTTGTATAGATACTACATAGTTGACTCTATAATAGGCCTAGATACAAACATAGAATACAAATATTTCTTGTTGGATAAAAGAAAATAACAAAACTTTAATTAACATTTCATTAAACATTGGTGCATCTCTAACATGTATTATCTCCAAAATACAAATTATAAGAGTATATTCCACTGATTTAGCTCTCTGCAACACTTCTTAACAACTTCTGTCTGCAGGTTTCATGCAGCAATGACATGACTGATGTTGGAAACCAAAGCAACGACTCAGAGAAGTTCACTTTGAATTGAGAAATATTAAGCAGCAATGTAAAGTAGAAACATCTACAGCTGGCCTCTCAAACGCAGGTGGATGGTCCTTTTTAAAAGAAGCGTATTAACCAGTAATATAGAGATGAACTCTGGATGTGTGTCTGGTTTCTCCTGGAGTGTCTTGGGGGTATGATGCTAGAATAAAGCTCATTATGTAACCGGAGCTCTGAGAACAAAGCTCCCACTGTGTGTGAGAGCATGACGTCACACTGAGGAACATATAACCTGCGTCCGTTAGTGTTTCAACCAAGTTTAGCTCAGTTTGATCTCCAACATCAGTCATTCAGGTTTTACTTATACAGTGGTATGCAAAAGTTTGGGCACCCCTTAGGAAAACCACTGCATCAGTTTGTCACTTGCTGAGCTTTTGAAGCAGCAACTTCATTTTAACATATGTTATACCTTATGGTAACAGAAACATCTCAGTAGTGAAATAACTTTTATTGGTCAAACAGAAACATGTTTATGTGCATTCAAACAAAAATAGGCATGTGCATAAATTTGGGCACCCCTAAGAAATAATTCCATTAATATTTAGTATTGCCTCCTTTTGCTGCAATAACGGCCTGTAGACGCCTCCTGTAGCCACAGACAAGTCCCTTAAGCCTGGCAGGTGGTATTTTGGCCCATTCTTCCACACAAAACGTCTCCAGTTCAGTCAGGTTTCTTGGCCTCCGTGCATGGACAGCCTTCTTCAAATAAATCCATACATTTTCAATGATGTTAAGGTCTGGGGACTGGGATGGCCATTCCAGAACATTGTACCTGTGCTTCTGCATGAATTCCTTGGTGGATTTTGATCGGTGCTTAGGATCATTGTCCTGCTGAAAAATCCAACCCCGGCGTAGCTTCAACTTTGTGACTGACTCTAGAACATTCTTGTCAAGAATCTCCTGGTACTGTAAGGAATTCATGTGGCCCTCAACTTTAACAAGTTTTCCAGTACCTGTGCTAGCCACACAGCCCCATAACATGATAGATCCTCCACCAAATTTTACAGTGGGCAACAAGTTCTTTTCATTGAATGCAGTGTGTTTTTTTCGCCATGCATACCTGTTCATGTTATGACCAAATAACTCAATCTTGGTCTCATCTGACCACAGTATTTTGTTCCAAAATGCTTCTGGCTTGTCCAGATGTGCTTTTGCATACCTCATGCGACTCTTCTTGTGATTAACACTCAGGAAAGGCTTTTTGCACATCACCCTTCCAATGAGCTCTTCCTGGTGCAAAGTACGCTGGATTGTGGAACGGTGAACAACTACACCACCAGCAGCCAGATGTTGTTGTAGTTCTCTGGAGGTGGTCTGTGGCTTCTCTGTGACCATTTTCACCATCCTTCGCCTGTGCCTTTCCCCTATTTTTGTCGGCCTACCACATCTTTCCTTCACACGGACTGTTCCTGTGGCCTTCCATTTCACAACTACGTTTCTGACTGTGGAGACAGACAGTTTAAACCTGTCAGATAATTTTTTGTACCCTTCTCCTAATTTATAATGTTGGATTATCTTAGCTTTCAGGTCAGTGGAGAGTTGTTTTGAGGTCCCCATCTTGCCACTCCCTAAGAAAGAACCTAGGCCAGGCACAGCCAGCTATTACCTATGTTAAATAGCCTTTTTCATGATTGGTTCCACCTGTCTTTGTAATTGAAGGTCTAATGAGCTAATCAAAGCAATTTTGTGCAGCAACCTGTCAGCTATAAATCCGTACAGGTGTTGAAATGAATGCTATTTATAAGGGTGCCCAAACTTTTGCACATCCCATTTTTTGCATTTTATTTTATTATAATAAAACTATGTAATGCTACCCTAAGAATTTTGGTCTGGAAAACACTAAAACGTCTACATCTTTGTAGGAAAACAAATGTTGTTGCTGTGATCTTCTATTATAAAGGAAAAGCAAATTGTCATGAAATCTCAGAGGGGTGCCCAAACTTTTGCATACCACTGTATTTAGCCAATTGTTCTGGAGAGTTGGCTAGATATCTAGAGACCCCTGTGTGTGTTTATTCTCAGACTCCCTCTAACAATGCTACTACAAAATATAGGAATAATAAATGAAATAAACGGCTTATCTAAATCTACTGTGGTACACTGGTGCAGAGAAGCTGTAATATTGACAGATTATTAGCTATTTTTTCAGTGTAATCTCAAGTTTTGCTCATTTTTTAATCTTGAATCTCTCAGTTTTTACATGTAATAAAGATGGGTAATTTCATTAAAGTTGATCATAGAATTAAACACAAAGAACCCCTGTTTGATCAGACATATTATTATGGTTTGATCCCAACCTTTTGGTCCCTTAAAGTAAAGGAAAGTGGCTTTAGTAGTGTGGTGCTTGTGTGACAATAAAGAGGTGAAATTATCCAGTATTTCACAGGAAAATCAAACCTGGCTAAGATAAAACTGTTGGTTTTAACTTGGTGTGACAAACGTTGTTGTACGTTTAATCATCATTACCTTTTTGTGAATGCTGGGACCCCTTTGTTAGGATCATACCACATGCTAGGAATCAAAGTAGCTTGAGGGACTTTAAGAAACCCTAACAATTGAGAAAAGTGCAGTTTTTCACACCAGTCTTCTTCCCTGATTGAGCTCCTGTGTGTTTGTGTCTTTCAGGGCTGAGTCTGGAGCAGGTTGACATCCTGTGGCACTGCCTGGTGGAAGATGCCGAGTGCTACGACGACGCTCTGCACTGGTTTCTCAATCAGGTCCGCAGCAAGGACCAGCATGCAATGGGCATGGAGACCTACAAACATCTATTCCTGGAGAAGGTAGGAGCACAGGTTCACTCAAACACCACAGGATCTACGTTTTAAAATCTTCAAATGAGTCAATTGAGCCTCTTTGTATTCATTTTTTAACAACTTACTGGCTTTAGAATTAAATAATATATTGTAGATCTGTTATTATTCATAATGTTTTGTAATTGCACGACCGATTTATTTCCCAGACTTAATTACAAACTAATTTCCCCAGTAGTAATTATTATAATTAAAGCTGCAGATCAGGTGTATTGAATCCTATGTCAGATGATAGAAGAAGAAGCACTTAATAATAAGAGGCAGTCTGTTTATAAGTTAGTGCTCTGCTGGAGTAGCTCTTTGTTGGGCTGTTTCTATATTTGTGTGTTTATGTAACTGTGTGTGCGTGTGTGTGTCTCCAGATGCCCCAACTGAAACCAGAGACCATCAGTATGACCGGCCTCAACCTCTTCCAGCACCTCTGTAACTTGGCGCGCCTCGCCACCAGCGCCCTGGACAACGCCTCCAGCTGTGAGGTACTCAATCTCTACTTCATATCTAAAACAATATCTAAAAACAGAGCAGTAACTCATCTTGCCTGAAGTTAAATCAGAGTCACCATCACTCGACTCACATATGTGTGTGTTTGTGTGTGTATGCAGCTGTGTGGGATGGACCAGCTGTGGGGCATCGCTCTGAGAGCTCAGTCTGCAGATATCAGCCGCGCTGCCATCCAGTACATCAACTCCTACTACATCAACGGTTGGTTTACTCCATCGTTTACACCAAGAGAACACACACACTTCACACACTGTGATGCAAATACTTCCATATCTATGTTTATGTAAGCAGGAGGGCTGAAAATAAGCTTTTCAAGATGATAGTCCTATCAAAGATCTCAAATATCAGGGGGAAATAAATACAAACGGATCCCAAACAAGATACAAAGCACATCAAACAATAATAGTGAAGGTTAATTCAGAGTTTTCCCATGTGACGAAATGATTAGCTGTCCGGTTTTATCCTGCGTTGTGTCTCTGTACGTCATGTTGTTTGCATGATGACCTCTCCAGCGGGTAAGACGGGGCTGGAGAAGGAGCAGGAGTTCATCAGGAAGTGTATGGAGAGTCTGCTGCTGGCTTCGGCCAACCTGGAGAAGGACGCCCACTCCAGCCTGACGAGCATTGAGAGGGGGCTGCTGATGCTCAAGACTCACCTGGAGGCCTTCAGACGCAGGTACGCTCCGCAGGACGCTTCACACCAGGAGAGAGGACGTGAATGACTGTGTATAAACGTCACTTTGTTTCCTGTCCTCGGTCAGGTTTGCGTACCACCTGCGGCAGTGGCAGATCGAAGGGACGGGGATCAGCAGCCACCTGAAGGCTCTGAGCGACAAACAGTCCCTGCCTCTGAGGATCGTCTGTCAGCCTGCAGGGCTGCCTGACAAGGTGACAGATCTACACCTGCACTCTATTGACATTCTAATATAGTTATCCACCTTTTGCACCAGTGGATTGAGCCTCTTTGTCTTTTTGCAGATGACCATCGAGATGTACCCCAGCGACCAGGTGGCCGACCTGCGAGCAGAGGTGACCCACTGGTACGAGAACCTGCAGAAGGAGCAGATGAACCAGCAGGCTCAGCTGCAGGAGTTCGGACAGAGCGGCCGGCAGCCCGCAGACTTCCCTGGTCAGCACTCATTTATTGTTTATTTGCGAACAAACATTTCCTCCAACAGCTGTTTGACTGTCAGCATGCTCACCTTTAATTTAGAAGTGTGTGTCTCGCCTGCAGGAGGTCTGATGGGCCCGGTCCGAATGATCTCCTCCGGCCACGAGCTGACCACGGACTACGACGAGAAGACTCTGCATGAGCTCGGCTTCAAAGACATGCAGGTGACTGGTTTCTTTCCCTGTGTCTGTAGATGCCTAAAGAGATAAGATAAACCTTTATTAATACCTCAAAGAAGAGCCAGGAGTCAGAGCACCGAGAGCGATAAGAGTGAAACACAGGATATGACAGAGAGAGTTTGCACAAGAATATTAAGAATAGAAAATGGAATAAAAAGACGCCAGATCAAAGTGTTAGATCCACATATGAATACGAATGGATATTATAAATGTCTATTTGAAAGTGTGAGTCCAAGTGGTTGCATAATGACATAAAAACCCCAAATTAAAAACATTTCTCAGTTCTGTTGGACGGATGATGTCCAAAGTCTACTTTTATTTTTGCATTATTTCCAGCTATACTCAATGCTCTTGAAATGTACAACCCAGCTGATCCCTGATGTCTGGTTTCTTTCCCAGATGGTGTTTGTGTCTCTGGGAGCTCCTCGCAGGGAGAGGAAGGGGGAGGGCGTCCAGCTGCCGGCCTCCTGCCTGCCCCCCCCTCAGAAGGAGCACATCCCCATGCTGCTGCTCCTGCAGGAGCCGCACCTCACCACGCTGTTCGACCTGCTGGAGATGCTGGCCTGCTTCAAACCGCCTAACCCCAACACGGAGAAGCTCAACGAAAACCCAGAGGTGTGTTTTCACCTTGGCATGTCAGACTTGAAGTATTAATTCAAGCAACTCGTAACGAGGACAACAACCTTTTCTAACAATGAAGGTGTGTTTTTGTGTTTGAAGCAGAGTGCTCTGTGCGAGGAGCTTCACCTCCACGCAGAGAATCTGTCCCGTCGGGTTTGGGAGCTGCTGATGCTTCTTCCTACATGTCCCAAGATGCTTCAGGCCTTCCAGAACATCTCAGACGACACGGTCAGTCCCCACACGTCCAAACAACCTTCAGAAGAAGATGGCATGCAGAACCAAACACAACGAGTCCCCTTCACTTATAGTCAACTCTTGAAAAAACCCTTCAAACCTTCATCAGTTTATTGTTATTTCTGATGACTTCTGAAACGTTATCACTCAAGATGTATTACTGCAAGTCAAGAAGACGTGTGCAGTAGTGTTTGTTCTGCCTAAATTGTTGGCAAACTGTGAACTGACTGTGTTTCTGTGCAGAATGGGGAGGGTCTGTGCTGGAAGGAGCTGCTGAGGATTAAAAGCCCCCACAAGCTGCTCTACGCTCTGGAGATCATCGAGGCTCTGGGAAAACCCAACAGACGCATCCACAGAGAATCCACTGTGAGGATAAAACACGTGTTTTTAATCTTTAAAACTGTCTAGATAGGTCTTTTTCATATTTCCTGTTTTGTAATTTGCATTAATTCTGAACAATATTGTGGCAGAATGAGCAGGAAGCAGAAAACCAGTGACCTAAAAGCCTCATAGATAGAATAAAAGTAATCATTCTGACTTTTCTTTGTATGCGTGTACATTTGTACCTAAACACACAACAGAAACTTATTAAAACATGACAGAATATTGACAGATATTAAAGGATAAATCATTGATACTAAGCAGTGATCTTTGATATTATAATAAATGTTATCTGATGAATAATAATGCAAAACCACAAATTTCTGGACTCCGTAGTTGGATATTCTTGGTACTTGCTTCTAATGTTTGTAAATCTAACTGTGTGTGTGTGTGTCTGTGTGTTCAGGGCAGCTACAGCGACCTGTATCCAGACTCGGACGACTCCAGTGAGGATCAAATCGAGAACAGCAAGAACACCTGGAGCTGCAAGGTACAGCACATTACCTCTGATAGAGAAAATAAACTTTATTGAGCTGTTGTTTTCAGACAGTAACGACCCCAAGAAACTTGATTTTATTCCATTACGGTCTCTTGACAACATGTTTGGTTCCCAAATCTATACAAATAAATCACCTCAATCTGAACCAGCAGTCCAAAGTGCATCAGTGAAAACAAACCTGCTTTATGTAGGATTTTAAAACACACAATAGAAACAGTTATCGTTACATTAAACCTTTTTCCTTCTGTCCTCCAGTTTGTCTCCTCTGGAGGTCTGCAGCTTCTCCTGGAGATCTTCAACTCGGGTATCCTGGAGCCCAAAGACCAGGAGTCCTGGACTGTGGTGAGAGAGAATACCGGCCTTTAGAGTAGAATAAACAGTGAAGGGGAAAGTTTGTAGTACATAATATTAACTTCCTGCCCATCCGTCTCCTCTGCAGTGGCTGCTGGACTGCCTCGCCTGCCTGCTGAAGTTGATCTGTCAGTTTGCCGTTGACCCTGCAGACCTGGACCTGGCCTACCACGATGTCTTCTCCTGGTCCGGCCTCGCAGACAGCCAGCGCAAACGTCTGTGGCCGAGCAAATCCCGCAAGTCCACCGTGGAGCACGGGAAGGGTCTGCACATCCCCCGACTCACCGAGGTAAACGCTCGACTAGAAAAGCTCACAAGTGAAGAGATCATTCTGGGATTTAAAGATCTGGGTACCACCACAATAAGATAGTTTGTAATTCATTTATTAATTAGGTTGTGAACACTTTGTAAATCATTAATAAGCTTTTATAAGACGCGAGATAAACAGGGCAACTGGGACTGGTTGCTTGCTAAATAGTGAGCCCACATTTATCTGTACTACTAAGCCTGATATTGGCTACTGAGCTTAAGAGATGCCAAGAAACATGAAGATGGATGGGGGGGGGGATCAACTCGGTGAACAACCAATACCAAGGATGCTGGCTGATGAAGAAGAGGAAGGAAGCTAGGTAGCCAATATAAGGCTTAGTCCTCTTACCAAATAGTGAGCCTGTGTTGATGTGTGAACTATGTGAGAACTGGTTTATAAATGGTTCTTAATGATTAATAAAGTGTTTAAAGCCTAATTATAAACCCTTGATGAATCCTTCATAAGGGTAGTGTTATTGTAAAGTGGTACCAAGATCTGTGTGATGGTTTGCAGGTGTTCCTCAGCCTGGTTCAGGGTACTAACCTCATCCAGCGCTTGATCAACGTGGCCTACACCTACGACAACCTCGCACACAGGTGAGCACTGCACACATTCCTCTGGTCTTAATACTACATATGTGGCGGATCATTTACATGTGTTTTCTGCTCAATAGGGTTCTGAAAGCTCAGTCGGACCACAGGTCTCGTCATGAAGGTGAGCACTTCATTTACACACAGTGATACAACTCTAAAGCAGAATAAAGAAACCAGCATCTTTCAATCAGAAATGGACCTGATGCAGAAAAAGCAAACAACCCCAGCTGTTTTATTTGACCTTGATGTTTCTTCCCCCCCTCCCCCCCAGTGACTCACTACTCCATGTGGCTGCTGGTGAGCTGGGCCCACTGCTCCTCCACAGTGAAGTCCAGTCTGGCCGACAGCGACCATCTCCACGACTGGCTGAAGAAGCTCACGCTGCTGGTGCCTGAGGTGAGTCTGGGAACCGTTTCCAACTGCGTAAAACAAACTCATGCACGACCGGTGATGATCAAACGAACACCACAGAAGAAGAGCACAGGCGGAGTTCAGTTGAAGCTACATGAATTAGAGAACTCTTTAAGCAGCGGTTAGACTTCCCATCTGTGGATCAGAGCTAAGAAGTAAATTGTAGAAGTCTATGAACCTTCTTTCTGAGTCTGTGTGGTGTTTGTCTCCAGCCGGCGGTGAGGCACGAGGCGTGTAACGGCCTCTACAAGCTCTCTCTGTCGGGGCTGGAGAGCGGAGAGTCCATCAACAGATCCTTCCTGCTGCTCGCCGCCTCCACGCTCCTCAAGTTCCTGCCTGACGCACAGGCCCTCAAACCACTCAGGGTGAGTCTCACACACACACTCTGTAGATGACCCCCTCACTCTCTCCTCTGCGAGCTACACTCTGTGTCAGCAGTCCTCCGGGACGATGATCTGATTCAATTTTTAAGTTCTGCTACAGCGACACCAGTCTGTTTCTGTGAGACATTCTCCCTCTGGTGGGACTGATGCTGGAGACTCTGGGACACACTTTGAATAAAGATGCTCTTTTTTATACTTTTAATTTAGGAAACAAACAAAAGTTATGTTTACATTTAATGTTACGTATCAGTATTCTCTGTATTTGTCTTTGAGGTCAAACAAACGTCTCAAAACACTTTTTCTGCAACATTTTATTTGCAACTTTTATTTTGTAGGCACATTAACACTTTCAGAGGTCAACAGGTTACCTTTAAGTCACCACTATAGACTCCCGGGCTGCGGGTAGTTTGTAGTTTCCTGCAGAAGCTGTTTCCCAAACTGTGATTTAATGACTACACTTCAGTGATTAGAGGATGCACTCTGCTGTTAAAAAGAGAGTTTGATGGTGTTGTGCATCCTGCAGGTGGAGGACTATGAGGAGGAGCCTCTGCTGAGGACGGGCTGTAAGGAATACTTCTGGCTGCTCTGCAAACTCATCGACAACATCCACGTTAAAGACGCCAGCCAGGTGGGACACTGCCTCAGAAATGATGATCATATTGATGTAATATTTGTGTAGCATTGCTGTGTCGTGTCATTGAGCTGCTGCTAGTGTTGGTCTGTTTGAACTCACAGAAGGTCTCTCCCTCTCTGTCGCTGGCCGCCCCGCTGCAGACGACGCTGCTCGACCTGGACGCTCTCGCCCGACACCTCGCCGACTGCATCCGGAGGTCAGAGTCTGTGCACTGAAAACAGGAGATGCATATGTGTCGTATAACTGTTAATGCATGAAAATGAACCCCACTGTAGCGCTGAAATACATTTGGAAATGAACTCGCACTAAAACTGCTGCTGAGGCACCGGAAAGCGAATCTTACCAGGGGATAATTATCCAAAGTCGAGGCATGAACGTTGTTTTTTGCATTTTTTGTCTATGCATTCGAATAATCCATCAAACAATGAGTTCTCCTGTGTTTTCCCTGCTAATCCCAACATCACCTGTGTCCAATTTATACAACTTTCCCCTGGTCAAAACCATCCAGTGTCCAAAACCGCCTTCAAAATAAAAGCATAAAGAATAAATGTAACTTAAATAATTACACTAAATAAAGATTAATTTAATAGGAACAAAAACAGCTAGAAAATAAATGTTTGATTAGTAAATAAAATAGACCATGACCGTGTTGTTGGTCTCTCCTGCAGCCGTGAGATCCTGGACCAGCAGGATGGGATGATCGAGGACGACGGGCTGACCGGCCTCCTGCGACTCGCCACCAGCGTCCTCAAACACAAGCCTCCCTTCAAGTTCTCCCGCGAGGGTCAGGAGTTCCTGCGCGACGTGCACAACCTCCTCTTCCTCCTGCCCAGCCTGGCCGACCGCGCTCAGCCCAAATGTAAGTCCCACGCCGCCCGGGCCGCCGCCTACGACCTGCTGGTGGAGACGGTGAAGGGATCTGTGGAAAACTACCGGCTGCTGCACAACTGGGTCATGTCCCAGCACATGCAAGGTGAGGACACTGCCTACTCATCTTGTTATTTCTAAAGTTTGTTACCGGGTAGATTTGAGGGGATTTAGGAGGGTTTAACTTGTCTTAAAATGGGTTGAACAGCTTGCAAAATGTAACTCACTTTAGATGTGGAAGCTTGCTGTTCAGATAGAAATGTCTCTGTGATTGTCAGACAGAAGTTATTGAAGATTTAAAGAGGTGCATGAACTCTCCGTGTTAGTGAGGCGTTCTTAAAGATCCTCCCCTTCCTGCTCAGCGTAGTATGTTTTCTGTTATTTTTATTTCGTCCGGCTTTGTTTTATTTCTAAAAATACACTGCCCGGCCAAAAAAAAGGTCACCAGCCTGTGGGGGGCAGGGCTATGATCTGGGGTTGCTGCAGTTGGTCTGGTCTAGCTTCAGCAATGTGCCCAAAGAATGAGGTCAGCTGATTCCCTGAACATACAGAATGACCAGGTTATTCCATCCATGGAGTTCTTCTTCCCTGATGGCACGGGCATGTTCCAAGAGGACAATGCCAGGATCCATCGGGCTCAAATTGTGAAAGAGTGGTTCAGGGAGCATGAGACATCGTTCTCAGACATGGATTGGCCCCCACAGAGTCCAGACCTGAACCCGGTTGAGAATCTTTGGGATGTGCTGGAGAAGACTTTGCGCAGTTGTTCGAATCTCCCGTCATCAGTACGAGATCTAAGAAAAATGAAAGACTGAAATAAATGTTGAGACGTTGCAGAAGCTCGTGGAAACGATGCCACAGCGACTGCGTGCCGTGATCAAAGCTAAAGGCGGTCCAACGGATATTAGAGTGTGACCTTTTTTTTGGCCGGGCAGTGTACAGTATATTAAGCTTTTTTTTTTTTACCTTTTTCCACAAAACACACATACGCGGGTAGATATTTCCTCGTAAACAAATCATTACTGTCAAAAGATTGATATTTTTAGGACATTTCAGACACTACGGCATTTCAAAGTGCGTTACCTAAACTACATATACAAGTATATCTATATATACAAAACATATATATAATAATCTGCACGCTACACTCTGTGTCAGAAGTCCTCCGGGACGATGATCTGGCTCAATTTGAGTTTTGCTAAAGTGAATCCAGTATGTTTCTGGTAGCCATGGTTCCTCTGGTGGGATTAATGCTGGAGACTCTGGGACAGCCTCAGTGAACTACACAGTAAATGTGCCTAAAAACTACAACAGAAAGCTAAAAAAATGTCTGATAGTTCATAGAAATATTGATTAATGTACATTTCATTGTTGTTTGCGAGACATCATCATCAAACAAACAGTCTACATGCCCCTCATTGTTGTGTTATTGTTCCTCCAGCCTCTCACGCTCCGTACAAGTGGGACTACTGGCCCCACGACGACGTTCGGGCCGAGTGCCGCTTCGTGGGTCTGACTAACCTCGGGGCAACGTGCTACCTGGCCTCCACCATCCAGCAGCTCTACATGATCCCTGAGGCCCGGCAGGCCGTGTTCACAGCCAAGGTCAGTGCGCTTCAGGACGAACTGAGGGCAGGAAAACATCATTCAGATTACAAAGACAGTGTGGATTCTTATTGTGTGTGTGTGTGTGTTTGTGCGTGTGCAGTACGCTGAGGATATCAAACACAAGACCACGCTGCTGGAGCTGCAGAAGATGTTCACATATCTCATGGTGAGTTTATACATCAAACTGCCCTTAAGATCCTCCTGTACTTTGGATTTTGATATTAACTCTACAGAGAGCAGAGAAAAAAGGAACCGTAAATGTGGAAAACGTGCACAGCTGCTCTCGATTCAAGTGCTTTATTGTCTTTAAGAAGGACTCAAACAGAAGGTTGAAGGAGTAGCTCATCCTCAGACCATATCAATTATAAAAAGTACCACCTTTTAGCAGAAAGACGCACGTTTACAAGCACGCTACACTCTGTGTCAGAAGTCCTCCGGGACGATGATCTGGCTCAATTTGAGTTTTGCTAAAGTGAATCCAGTGTGTTTCTGTGAGACATGGTTCCTGTGGTGGGATTAATGCTGGAGACTCTGGGACAGCCTCAGTGAACTAAATCAAGGTTATACAACTAGTGTGTTTCCTCTCCTGATGATGACCTGTCTATGATTACTTGATGAATTGATAATGACAGTAAGCTTCAGTTTCAGCCCTGATATCAGAATGTCATTAGAGTGAAAATTGAGTAGTACTTTGTTGATCCCAAATTGGGAAATTTTGTTTTGAATGCCTCTGTTGTGTCTGACGCTCTGCAGACAGCTTGAACAACACGACTCAAACCTTCCCTTAACTTTTTTCCTCCTCCTCCTCCTCCGTCTGCAGGAGAGCGAGAGGAAGGCGTACAACCCTCGCCCGTTCTGTAAAACCTACACGATGGACAAGCAGCCGCTGAACACCGGGGAGCAGAAGGACATGACGGAGTTCTTCACCGACCTCATCACCAAGATCGAGGAGATGTCCCAGGAGCTGGTAAACACACACACACTTTCACACACACATTAGACCAATAACTCCTGGTCACACCCACAGTGAGAGGGAGCAGAGACCCTGATGCCTTGTTAAGACTAAACCCTGTTCATCATACATCTGATACATCCTAAAATCTATAAACGCAATCAAACATGTAGAAACGTACCTGCCTGCACGCTACACTCTGTGTCAGAAGTCCTCCGGGACGATGATCTGGCTCAATTTGAGCTTTGCTAAAGTGAATCCAGTGTGTTTCTGGGAGCCATTGTTCCTCTGGTGGGATTAATGCTGGAGACTCTGGGACAGCCTCACACTATCGCTGGGCTCATTTAAGCACATGTGCAAATAAAACACACTGTAGAAGCCCTTCAATCAGCCTACAAAGTATCTACTTTGCATAACTGTGTTTACGTATTTACCATCTTGAAGTTTGGCTTAAAAATGGGAATCGTTTCATTTGGTTCTTCACAGAAAAACACGGTGAAGACTCTGTTTGGAGGCGTCATCACCAACAATGTGGTCTCTCTGGTGAGTTTGAGAAGATTCATCTGATTTTAAATTAATATATTTAACTTCTCGAGTTCTTGAATATTCTGAGCTTCATAAAAAATGTACTTATTATTTTATTTGTTTGCATTTTTATTCTCGTCTCTGTTTTAATTACCCTTGAAATATTTCTGATCAAAGAATTGTCAGATCTGATGTTCAGTTTAGGGTATAATCTTCATTTGTTTTGAATGCATTTTCCACATATATTGCAGCGGTTAAAGTTTTATATTTCAAGGGTTTGAAAGTGAACCTAGTGCTGAATTATTTATTCAGTTTTGGACGGTTTTAGTGATTTTTCATGCTTTGTTTTTCCCTGCAGGACTGCGACCACGTCAGTCAGACTGCAGAGGAGTTTTACACTGTCAGATGTCAAGTGGCGGACATGAAGAACATCTACGTGAGTTTATAAATCAGTATCAGATGGGGCTGCAATCTAACTAATGAAATTGCACGTAATAATCTACGTAAATACAAAAGCGATTCCCTAAGTTAAGGTTTTAATGCAGGACCTTTATTTGTAGTGGAGTATTCTCCACGGTCTGAATACTTTTTCTTATCAAGTCTTTTGACATTCATAATATTATTTCTTTCTGCTGTTTTATTCCTCCAGGAATCTCTGGATGAAGTGACGATAAAGGACACTCTTGAAGGCGACAACATGTACACCTGCTCCCAGTGCGGCAAGAAGGTCCGCGCTGAGAAAAGGTCTGTGGACTCGTCTCGATTAAACTAACATGTGAAGCGTCCTGACGCCTGTTTCTGGGATGATGGGGTGTTCAGGGTAGATGATGATACCCTGCTACTCAATAGATCCTTATGAACTGCTTTAGATTTGATGTTTTCATGTCATGTCTCTCCTGCATGACTTGGTCCCGCCCTCTTACTGACCTCGACCAATTAACAGAGGTCCTACTAACTGATAACTGAAACAACCAATCAAACAAAAGAGCAGAAACTAAAAACTGTTCTCAATAGCACTTTAACCGCCTTTCTGAATTATTTTCCACAAAAAACATACTGCAAACCAACTTATTTTAATACCTTTTTTCCTACAAGTTTCAAAATAAAATGCAATATTGCAAACGGATATATTTTCACAGCTTCATCTGTAATGTATCTCACTCCGTACTTCGTCTCTTTCCTCAGGGCGTGTTTCAAGAAGCTGCCCCGGATCCTGAGCTTCAACACCATGAGATACACCTTCAACATGGTGACGATGATGAAGGAGAAGGTCAACACACACTTCTCCTTCCCGCTGCGCCTCGACATGACGCCCTACACCGAGGACTTCCTCATGGGCAAAGGAGAGCGCAAAGAGGGTTCGTCCAAACCTCACAACCACTTGGACAGTGGAGGACTTGCAGTACATTTCTGATGTAGGCATACTGCATGAGATCCTGAGCGTTGTCTGACACGTGTTGCAGGTTTTCGGGAAGAGGGAGAGGCAAAGGTCACGGAGAGCTACGAGTACGACCTCATCGGCGTCACGGTTCACACGGGCACGGCAGACGGCGGCCATTACTACAGCTTCATCAGAGACATCGTCAACCCGCACGCCTACAAGAACAACAAGTGGTGAGCAGGGCTGTGACAATAACACACACACACACACACACACACACACACACACACACACACACACACACACACACACACACACACACACACACACACACACACACACACACACACACACACACAAAAGTGGAAATATTTTAGGTTTTTCTGAGTGAGACATCACTTTTCTGCACCGTGTTTCTAAAACCTTCACGCTCAGATATGAAGGTGGATTTAAAACCGAGTCTTCTCTCAGGTACCTGTTCAACGATGCCGAGGTGAAGCCCTTCGACTCGGCCCAGCTGGCCTCTGAGTGCTTCGGTGGAGAGATGACGGTACGGGCTGCAGTAAAACAAATACACAGACAAACATTTGATTCTCTTCTGGATTTCACTGACACGACTTTTATCTTTCAGACTAAAACCTACGACTCCGTCACCGACAAGTTCATGGATTTCTCTTTTGAGAAGGTGAGGGTGTTTAAAGTCTGCCTCTGTTTGTCATTTTGCTCCAGAAGGTGGTAGTAATCTGTAATGTATCTCGCAGACGCACAGTGCCTACATGCTCTTCTATAAGCGGGTGGAGCTGGAGGAGGAGAACGGGAAGGACTTTAGCTTTGACGTCTCTCCGGACCTGCTGGAGGTACCGTGCTTTCACTGTTCATACACTTTAAATGAAGGTCCATAAATGAATGGTGACGTCTAACCTCTAACGTCTGCCTCTTGCAGTGGATCTGGCACGACAACATGCAGTTCCTCCAGGATAAAAACATATTTGAGCACACGTACTTTGGGTCGGTATAAAGAGTTATTTTGAAAGATTGACACCTCTCCCCCCCCCCCCCCCCCCCCCCTCTTCCACATTATATTTATTCTCTGTTCTCCTGCAGTTTCATGTGGCAGCTCTGCAGCAGCATCCCCAGCACCTTACCCGACCCTAAAGCCGTCTCCCTCATGACCGCTAAGGTGAGAAATAATACAGGATTATGATTTTAGTTTTGACCTCTTATGTCACTTTTCCTTTTCAGAATGAATCGTCATCGCCACAACGTTTTATGTAGTTTGTGTCTTTTCTAACATAGTAAATGCTTTTCCAGGCTTTATGTCATTATGAACTTCAGTTTTGTGTAATTTTTTACATTTTACTGTACAAATGATTTCAAAAAATGAACTCTACTTCTTAAAATGTGTATTATTGCTGCCTGGAAGATGTATATTTCTGTATATCACTTTTTTATCGACATTTTGACAATAATCTAAGACACTGTGCTTGTTTCTGATTTTGCTGCAATAGTACGGAGAGTAAATTCTGCTGTCAGAGACTTTTTCTATTTGCATTTCTTTACTTTAAATGTTCTTTTCTTCACAGCTCAGCACATCATTCGTCCTCGAGACTTTCATCCACTCTAAGGAGAAGGTAAAGCACTCTCACCTCGTTGTAGGACATTTATTTTCCTTCTCGTGAGAGTGGAGATGAACTGACTGATGTGTTTCCGTCCCGCTCTGTGTCCTCCAGCCCACCATGCTGCAGTGGATCGAACTCCTGACCAAACAGTTCAACAACAGCCAGGCCGCCTGCGAGGTCAGACACCGGCTCTAACCGTTATTTATTCTCAGTATTATAGCGTGGTGGTCCTCCTTTATTTACTGTATTTAACTCCTCTGTGTCTCAGTGGTTTTTGGATCGGATGGCTGATGATAACTGGTGGCCGATGCAGATCCTCATAAAGTGCCCCAATCAGATCGTCCGACAGGTGAGTTATTCTTCTGATACGACTTTATTTGAAGCTAAGGATGGACAAAATGTTAGGATATGATGTGTCTTGGATCTTAGTGTTGTAGGGGGCGTCTTCTCTGGGTTTTAAAGGTTGCATTACAGTAAATTCATGTTGTTTTCTCATTAGACACGACACTGTTCCAGCTCCTCTCGCTACCTCCTTAGCTAGAAATAGATGGATATATAACGTCCGAACAATATTTCATCAGGTTTCATATCCTTTAACCTCTCCTCATGTCACACACTCCTCTGCCTCTCTCCTCCAGATGTTCCAGAGGTTGTGTATCCACGTCATCCAGAGGCTGCGTCCCGTTCACGCTCACCTCTACCTGCAGCCCGGCATGGAGGACGGGTATGTCGCACGTGACTGGTTGTTGTTGTTGATCCGGCAGAAAATAGGAATCTGCTTGGTGCTTTGATTTCGATTCTTCTTAAAAAAAAAAGACATTTGTTGACTTCCTTTCCCTTCAAGTGTTCATTTATTTTATTTTACCTCCATTTAATACATTTCAGTTTGAAACCCAACCTTATGAATAAGAAGCCAATATTTACACGTGTTATAGCCTCTTGTTTCCTGTCCAAAGCAGTGAATGAAATGCATTACATTTGGAACATTTCTCCAAATATGATCCATCAGATTAAATAATAATGATAAAATAAACATTTATATAAACGTAAGACATCAAGATCAGGAGCCGTGTGTCCCTCAGTGTCTCCGTCCCTCTGGACTCTGAGAAAGATCTACGTCTCCACATCACAGACACGGAAAACACTTTGCACATATTTAGACATTCGTCCATGCCTCACCTACACGCTCGCTCTGTTCTCCCCGTGTCTCAGCTCCGACGACATGGACGGGCCGGTGGAGGACATCGGGAGCCGGTCCTGCGTGACTCGCTTCGTGAAGACGCTGCTGTCCATCATGGAGCACGGGGTGAAGCCGCACAGCAAACACCTGACGGAGTACTTCGCCTTCCTCTACGAGTTTGCCAAGATGGGAGAAGAGGAGGTGGGTCTCTCCTTCCGAACTGAAGGATGATCAGTTTAAATTAATGTTATTTTATTTACCAAATGCATCGTCACATCCACAGGCACAACAACAAACAACAAACAACAAACAAACAAACAACCGTTTCTTTTATTTGAAGTGAAACTATCCGGTCACCATGTTGCTTTGTTGTCTGAAGTTCTGATGACTTGTCTTCTCCTGATGTCTGTTCTGTTTCTGCAGAGTCAGTTCCTGTTGTCTCTTCAAGCCATTTCCATCATGGTGCATTTCTACATGGGAACCAAAGGCCCTGAGAATGTGAGTTTAACATTTAATTCATATTTCACAACAAACTAGATTTTTTTAAACGCAGTATTTGAGTGGATGTTTATCCCAGCGGTACTTTGCTTTTATTCTTGGTGTCTCTTTTTTCATTATTATTATTAATAGTGCAATAATTAAGCCTTAAGCCCTCCTGTCGAGTGTTCTTCCCCCCATAATGACCGTCTCGCTGCACATTATCCCGCTTATTACCCGGCCAGATACTAAACAAACTAACGACTTGACTCCTGATATTAATTGAAATGATATTTTTGACTCAAAAACCATCGTATTTCTGCGGCTAAGAAAAAAAAACCTCCTCTCCATGGCGCGCCAACGGCTGGAACTGCGACAACAACAACTTTACGGCAGCACTGATCGAGGTTTTCTGTAACTGTTCAAGTCTGTTCACAGTTTCTGATCCACTAACAAGTCCTTAAACGCTGCAGAGCCCAGCCCGTGTTCCTGTTGACTTCCTGTCAGTCTTCTTCTGGGGTTTTATCTGAACCTCTTTCTCTTTTGATCCTCCTTATCTACGGTCATTACAGTGCTTGCAGCGGTCTGTACTACTGTACTAACAACGTGTCACATGAATTGACCAATCAGAACCGAGTATTGATCTAAGCTGTGTAATAATGATCGTTGGTAGACGGGGTATCCTTAACATGTACTTTAGTAAAAGTATCAAACCACTCGATGGACGATTACATTAAAATCTGGTTCTGCAGAGTAGCTTCAGTGTGGTGGAGTAAAAAGGGATATACACTCCTCTGATTGAAGTAGAATAGAAGTATAACGTAATATAAAATGAGTCAAAGACTACATGCATGTTACGTGATGATGAGTAGAGTGTTCTCCCTCAGCCTCAGGTGGAGGTGCTGTCGGAGGAGGAGGGGGAGGAGGAGGACGAAGAGGAAGACATCCTGTCTCTGGCCGAGGAGAAGTACCGCCCTGCTGCTCTGGAGAAGATGATCGCCCTCATCGCTCTGCTGGTGGAGCAGTCGCGCTCAGAGAGGTACGAGGGCAGGATGACGATGGAGCAAAAGTCTAGATAATATCTGAAACGCATTTTGTGGAGTTGTGTTCTTTTATTTTCCCAAATTCTTCCAACAACAGCTGACATAAATGGACTTTAAACCAGTTGTAATCCACATTTCTACCTTACAGTTTTTATTGATGAAGTATGTCTTCTTTACCTTTTTTAAGAGAGGTGGAGCCTTTTGTGGATAATTTCTCAGACACTACAGTCCTGTCTCTGAATATGAAGAATAGCGGTATCCTGGACTAATTCAACTTTTGGGACTGGATTAATAATTGTTTTACTAGAAAGTCTAGCCACTAGCTAATACAGTTTATAAATGATGAACTGAACGAACCTGAGAACCCAAAGGGATGAGGACTGGAGCTTCAGCCTCTCGTCTCTCTCCTCCGCAGACACCTGACTCTGTCTCAGAGCGACATGGCGGCGCTGACCGGAGGGAAAGGCTTCCCATTCCTCTTCCAGCACATCAGAGACGGCATCAACATCCGGCAGACCTGCAACCTCATCTTCAGCCTCTGTCGCTATAACAACCGCCTCGCCGAGCACGTATGTTCAACACACACACACACACACACACACACACACACAGACACACACACACACACACACACACACACACACACACACACACACAGACCTTTTATTTAACCTCCTCCCGGTTGATGTGATCTCTCTGCAGATTGTGTCCATGCTCTTCACCTCCATCGCTAAGCTGACTCCTGAGGTAAGCAGAACACACACGGCTGTATCTGCAGCTCTGAAAACAGAAACACATGTTCCTGTGGAGCTCTAACTACTCTTTGGAATCTCGAGTCCCCTTCCCTCCTGCAGTTCTTCCCTCCGGTGTTGATGTGCTCAATATGACCCTTGATTATCGAAGGTATAACATGTAGCTCCTCTTTCCTCCGTCAGGCTGCCAACCCGTTCTTCAAGCTGCTGACGATGCTGATGGAGTTTGCAGGCGGACCTCCGGGGATGCCCTCCTTCGCCTCCTACATCCTGCAGAGGATCTGGGAGGTAACTCACACTTACTGAACATTTTTCAAAGTGTATTAACTGTCTTTTAATGCTGTAACATACATGAACCATTAGTGATCAACTTTAGTCAAGTGTGTTTAATAAGTTTTTATTTGAGTAACTTCCAATCTTCCAAAAAGTTCTTGGATTTTATTCTTTACCCACAATACCCAGATAAAAGGAACAGAATATAAACTCTAAAGTTGCCTTTCTGAAGGAGCGTTTCATCCACAAAAAGACTCTTTGTTTATCTATTGTTCTAAATAGTACCGGACATTATTGACATTTCCAAAGTGTTTAAAAAGCTGTTCAACTCGAGTTCAGAATGAATGAATTGAATCTAAGTTAAACATCACTCACGTAGCAAAGATTTCTTCACAGGTCAGGTAGATCAGTCCCACACTGATCTGTTTTATTGTGTGTCTTCATGTTTGTTTTTCTGTTCCTCCGTCAGGTGATCGAGTACAACCCGTCCCAGTGTCTGGACTGGTTGGCGGTTCAGACTCCCAGGAACAAACTGGCTCACAGCTGGGTTCTGCAGAACATGGAGAACTGGGTGGAGCGTTTCCTGCTGGCTCACAACTATCCCCGAGTCCGCACATGTGAGAACCTCAGCTCTCTGCAGTTTATCTGACTCTGATTTAAGTTTGTGTCATTCAGGGTCTCTGGGTAATGTGTGGCCGTTAAAGAGCCAACATCTGCATCATCTGGTATAAATATAATATAAAGCATAAATATTCATTTTGTTTCCTGCAAAGGCGTTGGTGCAGATATTCAGTTTATTTCATTATATTTCATCTTCCTTCCTTCTTTATTTCTGAAGTGTATGTAAATGTTGTACTTTATTTTATTACGAGACATTTTGAATAAGCTTATGTTAATATAAATATTTAGATATATTTTATTATTTATTTAATTGCACATGTTAACTTTAGATGTTTATAGAAATATTTCTATTTCATTTCATTATTGCACATTTTTACTGAAGTTCTAATATTTATTTTTATATTTTTATTTCATTTTCACTCCTTTTTTCTTATGTTTATTATTATTATTATTATTATTTATGTTTATTATTATTAATTATTATTATTTATGTTTATTATTATTTATTATTATTTATGTGTTTATTATTATTTTTTATTATTATTATTTATGTTTATTATTTATGTGTATTATTATTATTATTTATGTTTATTATTATTATTATTATTATTTGTGTTTATTATTATTATTGTGTTTATTATTATTTATTATTTATGTTTATTATTATTATTATTTATGTTTATTATTATTATTATTGTGTTTATTATTATTTATTATTATTATTTATGTTTATTATTATTATTATTATTATTTATGTTTATTATTATTATTATTTATTATTATTTATGTTTATTATTATTATTATTATTTATTATTATTATTATTATTGATGTTTATTATTGTTATTATTTATATTTATTATTATTATTATTATTGATGTTTAAATGGAACAACCTTCCAGAGATCAAATCCCCCGGTATAAAATAGTAGTGACTGATTCTGATTACGTCCTTGACCATATCTCTATAATATGATAAAAGTGAAACCTTATCCTGTGACTAACTGAAGCGGTGTCTCGTCCTGCAGCGGCGGCGTACCTCCTGGTCTCCCTGATCCCCAGCAACTCTTTCCGGCAGATGTTTCGATCGACGCGCTCGCTGCACCTGCCGACCCGCGAGCTGCCGCTGTCGCCCGACACCACGGTGGTGCTGCACCAGGTCTACAACCTGCTGCTGGGGCTGCTGGGACGCGCCAAGCTGTACGTGGACGCCAGCGTGCACGGCACCACGAAGCTGGTGCAGTACTTCAGCTTCATGACCTACTGCCTCATCTCCAAAACGGAGAAGCTCATGTTCTCCGGATACTTCATGGACCTCTGGAACCTCTTCCAGGTACACCCAGATATCCCTCAATGTGGTCTGAACGAGGAAAGCTTGCTCTGCTTATTCATTATAGACTTCTTTGTTAATACAAATGTACTAATATAATTTATTTTATTGCACATTCCTTCCTGTTTTCTTATGTTTGATCATTTTAACTTCTTAAAATACAACGGGTTTCTTTTGTTTTTGATGAAATGTTTTGCTGAACTTCTTATTTTCAAATCTATATTTTGATGTAATCTTTTTAAATGCATATATTTACTTCTGTTCGTCTATTTGTTTTCATTTTTATGGCTCTTTTCTTTCATATTAATACAAATATTTGTATTTAATTAATCTTTATGTTTGTATGAATTTATCTTTTTGTATGGTATTTTATCTTTTGATTGAACGTTGTTACTTCCTATGTTCTTTTATTCAGCTGCCAGATAAAAAAGCTTCTGCTTCTGGTTCCCGTTCTTCTGGAATCAGTACTTTCTGATCTGAAATGTCCTCACATTACTTTTCCGTCTCCAGCCCAAGCTGTCTGAGCCGGCCATCGCCACCAACCACAACAAGCAGGCGCTGCTGTCCTTCTGGTACAACATGTGCGTGGACTGTCCGGAGAACGTGCGTCTGGTGGTGCAGAACCCGGTGGTGACCAAGAACATCGCCTTCAACTACATCCTGGCCGACCACGACGACCAGGAGGTGGTGCTGTTCAACCGCGGCATGCTGCCCGCCTACTACGGCATCCTGCGCATGTGCTGCGAGCAGTCGCCCGCCTTCACCCGCCAGCTGGCCTCGCACCAGAACATCCAGTGGGCCTTCAAGAACCTGACGCCGCACGCCAGCCAGTACCCCGGCGTGAGTGCAGCGGCTGATCTCAGATCTGTGTTAGCGGGAGATAGTTTTTGCATCTGATCCGGGGGGCGTCTGTAACTCGGGGGATAATCAGGGGGTCAGCAGTCTGATCCCACCTCCTCACAGCATGTTGTCCTTGGGCAAAACATATTCCGCTTTTTAGTCTGCTATAGACTTTAGGGAGTTTTATAGCAGACTGACGTACCAGCACCCAGAGGAACACAGAATAAACAGAACCTTTAAAAATATACAAATTACTTATTTTAAAACTCATTTTGGAGATGTTTTATTCCATGTACAGATTTCTTTTTATTCTTAATGAAAATGAGAGCACTCATTTTCAAAGTTGACTCTGAGCAACTGTTTTATTTCTCACTAAAGCTGGTTCATGCCACTTCTTGGTATTTAGTTTTAAGGCAGAGAACATGACTGGAAATATCGAATAAAGGCAAAATAAAAATAATATCTGTCTACAAGCACATACTGCAGAACAACTCAATCAAATAAGACTTTTAAATGTTACTAGAAAGCATTTACACTTTTCTAGTAAACTGTAAATAACCAAAGGGATGTAAAGGAACATTTTGACAATGTTGTCTTCTTTTGACCTCCAGGGCCACCGTAGAAATGAATGTTTTCTCCCAGGGATTTGATTTGAAAGACCCAATATGTTAAAGATGATAAACCAGCCTGTGCCCCCCCCCACCCCTCCCCCACCCCCTGCAGGCGGTGGAGGAGCTGTTCAACCTGATGCAGCTGTTCGTGGCGCAGCGAGCCGACATGAGAGAGGAGGAGCTGGAGGACGTGAAGCAGTTCAAGAAAACCACCATCAGCTGCTACCTGCGCTGCCTGGACGGACGCTCCTGCTGGACCACACTCATCAGGTATACACACACACACACACTCACACACACACTCACACACACACACACACACACACACACACACACACACACACACACACACACACACACACACACACACAGTCTCCTCTGCGAGCTACACTCTGTGTCAGCAGTCCTCCGGGACGATGATCTGATTCAATTTTTAGGTTCTGCTACAGCGACACCAGTCTGTTTCTGGGAGACGTTCTCCCTCTGGTGGGAGTGATGCTGGAGACTCTGGGACACACTTTATATATTTTTGTAACAAACAAATTCACTGGTACTCATGGAAAGTCATGTTGTGTATTATGGGTTGAATGGAAGTATATAGTAATTATACCGTTTCAGACGAACAGGAATATAGTATAGCATCACATTTCTGTTTGAGGGCGCTCATGAGTTCCTCTCTGATTCTAACTCCTGATTTGCTGACGTTCCTCTCAGTGCCTTCAGGGTTCTGCTGGAGAACGACGAGGACCGGCTGCTGGTCGTCTTCAACAGAGGACTCATCCTCATGACCGAGGTGAGACCAGGTTCTCCTCTCTGGGTCAGACGGGACAACACATCGAAAGCAGAGCAGAGGAATGATATAGATATACAAACAATAACAACCAGGACTTACACACAACAACGACTCAGAGAAAATACACGAAGCAGAACGAGAGAGCATCTGTGCTCTCCTTTTCCTGACTCATTCATCATGTTTAGGACCTGGTGTCTTTAATTTCCTTTTTATTTAGCATGATTACATTTGTGTCTTTGAAGTTTGTTCAAAGGAAAAAAAAATGAATACAACAAAAATATTTTGGGTTTATTTTCACATCTTCTTCAATAAAAATCAATGTAACCAAATGATTTTGGGAAAGAGGAAAAATAAATGTTAACTTTGCTTTTATGATTTATTTTTTATAAATCTGGTATTTTGAATTCCTTCTGAAATCAATTTGATAAAACAGGCTTTATTTTAAATCTGAAGTCCTGCCGTTTCTTTAATGCTTCCGTTTATTTCGTTTTCCTCCTTCTTTGTTGTTGCTTCGTATGTAAAGCACTTTGTTTTGAAACCTTTGGTACATTATGCGTTGCTACAATAAGAACCAGGTTGAAATGACTCGTTAGAGATGTGAGGAGCCTCAGTGAATCCCTCGGCCGTCTGTAATAACGTGACTTCCTGTCCCGCAGTCGTTCAACACTCTGCACATGATGTACCACGAGGCCACGGCGTGCCACGTCACCGGGGATCTGGTGGAGCTGCTCTCCATCTTCCTCTCCGTCCTCAAAGCCACGCGGCCGTACCTGCAGCGCAAAGGTCAGGACACACACCAGTTACACGGAAATACAATCATTGATCACATACAGGACTAATAAAGGACCTGGAAATCAGGGCCATTGTTGGCTAAAAACAGCAAATCTTCAAGATAGAAGTCCCACATTGGGGAGATGATCACAGATAGACGTCTGTCATTCATCCCACAGAGGGGACGTTTACAGTTTTACAACAGCAAATAAAGAAGTGGTCCTACATGATGATTAGATTTGACCATAAAACGAGTTCAGACCCGCGGGGAGAAGAGCAGGGTGTGGAGAGGAGGTTCTGAACACATGTGTTGTCTCCAGATGTGAAGCAGGCTCTGATCCAGTGGCAGGAGAGGATCGACTTCGCCCACAAGCTGCTCACACTGCTCAACTCCTACAGCCCCCCCGAGCTGCGCAACGCCTGCCTGGGTAACACACACACACACACACACACACACACACACACACACACACACACAGTCTCCTCTGCGAGCTACACTCTGTGTCAGCAGTCCTCCGGGACGATGATCTGATTCAATTTTTAGGTTCTGCTACAGCGACACCAGTCTGTTTCTGGGAGACGTTCTCCCTCTGGTGGGAGTGATGCTGGAGACTCTGGGACACACTTTATATATTTTTGTAACAAACAAATTCACTGGTACTCATGGAAAGTCATGTTGTGTTTCTATCAATTCTAAAAAACTGATTGAAAGCATTTCCTTCCTTCCACACACACACACACACACACACACACACACACACACACACACACACACACACACACACACACACACACACACACACACACACACACACACACACACACACACACACACACACACACACGCACTGGTAATAATAGTCCTCTGATATGATAACGGTCTTAAGGGACATTTTATATTCAGGTTATTTAATAATTAGTTTGCATAAAATGGAATAGTGTGTTTGGCGCTGGGCTTTGAGGCGATGCTCTCCACACACAGCTCACACACATCATTTATACTTAAAGCACTTTTTTCTTTTCTGATTATGACATTTGACGACACTTTTACTGAGCTAACATTTTATCTGCCTGACCTCTGATTGTGATTTATTTATTTACTTTATGAAGGTGTTGTTGTTGTTGTTGTTGTTCCTCTGACTGTGAGCTGTCTCTGTGTCTCAGACGTCCTGAAGGAGCTGGTTATGTTGAGTCCGCACGACTTCCTGCACACTCTGGTCCCCTTCCTGCAGCACAACCACTGCACCTACCACCACAGCAACATCCCCAGTGAGCCCCCCCCCCCTCCTCTATACATCATCTGCATTCATTATAATGAGGAGCAGCCTGACTGAGTGTGTGTGTGTGTGTGTGTGTCCTCAGTGTCGTTCGGCCCCTACCTGCCCTGCAGAGAGAACATTAAGCTGATGGGAGCCAAGAACAACATCCGCCCCCCCAGACCCGAGCTCAACATGTGTCTGCTGCCATCCATGGTGGAGAGCAGCAAGGTAACACACACACACACACACACACACACACACACACACACACACACACACACACACACACACACACACACACACACACACACACACACACACACACACACACACACACACACACACACACACACACAAACACACACACACAAATAATAAAGCTAGTAAATGGATAAACCTAAATAATAATAAATGACTGAAAATGTTTTTTTTATCTGCTGTTGGTATTAAACTGTGTGTGTGTGTGTGTGTGTGTCAGGGTAAGGACGAGGTGTACGACAGGATGCTGCTGGATTACTTCCTGTCGTACCATCAGTTCAGCCACCTGCTGTGTCGCGTCGCCATCAACTGCGAGAAGTTCACGGAGACGCTCGTCAAACTGAGTACGTGATCCTGAGACTGACCTCAGATCAGTCTCAGGATTCTGTTCTAACCCTCTGCTGCTCCTCACAGGTGTGCTGATCGCGTACGAAGGACTTCCTCTGCACATCGCCCTCTTCCCCAAACTGTGGACGGAGCTCTGTCAGTCTCAGGTCCGTTGTTTAAGATCTTTGGAGGTCTTATCCCCACACGCACGCTCAGTCGTGGAACATTTTCAGGAGATGTTTGATTAGAAAGACGTTTCTCTCATTCTCTAGATTACATCAAACTAAGTTCTTGAAAACCTCCCCCACTACTTTCACGTGTCCTCCTAATCTTGTTCCTTTTTTTTAATCTCCACACTATATGACTCTGTTATCTCAGAAAATGTCCATCTGTTTCTTTTTGTACATTTACTTCCTACAGAGTTTTTTTTAACTTATAAATGTCTTCAAAATGTTCCGTTTCTCTCAGAATCTCCAAGCTTTATTTTATTTGAACTATGGATTTGATATGCTCCTTGTTATTGAATCCAGTCGTTATATTGACTTTAATCTCAGAGAATATCAGCGGTTTTTCACTTTAATCTATAAAATTCTGCATTTTTTCCCCACCCATCTCTCTGTCGTCCTTACTTTATGTTTGGGTTACTTTTTCAGTCGGCTCTGGCTAAGACGTGTGTGAAGCTGCTGTGTGAGGATCCGGCCTTCAGCGAGTACATCAAGTGCATCCTGATGGACGAGAGGACGTTCCTCAACAACAACGTGGCGTACTCCTTCCTCACGTGCTTCCTGCACAAGGTAGGGAAGACGCATCGCCCGTCCTTTCCTCGGTGTTTGCTGTAATTCTCCTTCCGACCACAAGAGGGTGCACCACCGCATGGGGCTTTGGTGCCTTTGCAGCCTGGTGGTTGAAATGAGTTGAAACTAAAAATGAATCCTGGAAATAAGGATAACAAATACTCCAAAATATAATAAGTATATATAGCATGAAGGAAGATTGTTGAATACATTTTTCCATCTGAAGAGAAACACTTTTATACCCATATCTTGTATTTTTCTAACGTGTGTGTTTGTTTTCCTGTGTGTGTGTGTTTTCCTGTGTGTGTGTAGGTGCAGGTGCTGTCGGGTCCCAGCTGCTCTAACCTGATCAGTGTGTTGGTGACGAACCTGCTGAGTGAGCAGAGCAGCCTGCAGCCAGAACTCGCCGCTCACCGACTGGAACTGAGCAAGACCAGCGGCCTGCTGAATGCTGTACGAACACACACACACACACACACACACACACACACACACACACACACACACTCACACTCACACTCACACTCACAGAGTTTTTCTTTATCTTTTTACCCTGTGTCTCATTTAAATCTGTTCCCATCTTTATATTTCGGGGTGTCTTCCAGGACCTGAGGGCGCTGGTGCTGCTGCTGTCGGTGTCCCCCCCCCAGGCCGTGGACCCGGCGCTGAGCCCCGCCCTGCAGGAGCTGCTTGCTCGATGCAGAGTGTGTGTGCAGCAGCGCAGCGCTCTGGAGCTGGAGGCCAAGGAGCACAAGGCCAAAGGTACAACACACACACACACACACACACACACACACACACACACACACACACACACACACACACACAGACACACACCTTGACCGCCTCGGCTCTGACTTGCTCTCTCTCCTGTGTTTCAGCGGAGGAGGAGGGAGCGACCCCGGTGAAGCGGCGCCGGGTGAGCAGTGAAGACGACCGAGGGGGGGAGGCAGCTCCTCCCTGCGTGGCCTCCACCTCCTCCTCCCTGCCCCCCTGCAGCGAGACAAAGCCCGACCAGCAGGAAGCGCTGACGCCGGCCAGCACCTCGGACACAGAGACGAGAGACTCCTCCTCCCTCATCGACCCTGGCACCGAGCAGGACCCGCCCTCCCCTGAGCCGGGCCCCCCTGCCTCCTCCTCGGGAAACCTGGACTCTTCCCCCAAAGAGGAGAAGATGGAGGCGTCTTCATCGTCCTCCTCCTCGTTCTCCTCCTCCTCGTCCTCCCTGCTGCAGGAGGCGGGGGAGGAGCCTGAGAGACACAATGAGGAGGAAGAGGAGGGGAGGAGGGGGGAGGCCCAATCAGAGGAGGTGCAGGAAGAGAAGGAGGCGGGATCTAAGACCAGTTTAGCCCCTCCCCTTCCTGAGGACACCGCCGCCGCCTTCCCATCATCCCTTGGGCTTGTGGGGGAGGGGCCAGAGGGTTGCATTGGCACCGCCTCCTCCTCCTCCTCTTCCTCCCCCCAGGCGTTCCCGGGCGCCTCCCCCCCCGACATGCTGGACATGCTGTACAGGACGGTGGAGGCCACCATCGCCATAGTTACCAAACTGTCTGTTAAAGGCCCGCCCACTTCATGACATCATCACCTCACAGCCGTCATGAGATCTTAAACTCCTCCCCCTTTTCTTTTCCTCTCTGGAAATCTGATTTCTGCTCCGAGGGAAAAAAACGTTCCCGTTTCCCCCATTCTCCTCCCGCGCCGCTGATGTTCAGTCGCTCGGTTCTCCAGCTTCAGTGGCGCCGCCGTGTTTCGCTCTGTAAACTCCACGCCCCCCCGCTCGACAGACAAAGAAAACAGAAAGTCGTTTAAAGCTACAGCACATTTTTTTTAAAGGGCAAAAAAAGAATAGTTTTTTGTTGTTTTCTGAGTGTTTTATACTGATTTGAATTTATTCGTTTGAGGTTTGCTGTAACGGGGAAGGTTTACAGAACTTTTGTCTCCTGTCTGTAATTTAATTTTATTGCATTTTTACTGTGTATAAAAATGGTCGTTCTCTGTGCCAGTTTTGTACTTTATGAGCGAGGCAGGTGAAAGTTGCCTTGACTTCTTCTGTGGTTTGAATATCCAGAAAACGAGTTTACCTGTAAATTAAGAGAACCACAAGACACTTGATTCTGTAAAGAATCCTCTCTAGTCATTGCCTGAAGGTGTATATGAAAACTATATAAATATATATATAAATATCTTTATATATATATGAATATATAAAAGCGGTGCTTTATTTGACTGTGGTTGTAATAAAGCCCCCCCCATGTTGGACCAGCTGGAGCTTTTATTTTCTCTACTGAAGTACATTCCATAGTCTATTGTTCATTTCGCTTCTTCTGCTGTGTTCTGATCTCCTGACTTTATTTTAAGAGAGAATAAATAAAGACAGTTTTAATACGAAGAATTATGAACTGAAATCATCTGAAGCTGCGAGGGGTTTATTCTCCTCATCACAAGGAGCTCAAATATCAGGGTCATATCAGTATAGTGTCTCTAATGTCTCCATGCTTTAATGTTCAGTGTGCTGCAGCAACTCTTTTCACCCTCTGTCTGAAACCAGAGCCCAGTCTGCTCTGATTGGATAGCTGGCCGTCTCTGTTGTGATTGGTCAACCGCTTAGAGATGTCCCTCCCTTTAGCCTATCACGTAGATTGTGTTGGAGCGTAGTGATGTCACTACATTCTCAAGTAAAGAAAGGAGTCCAATGGAGGTGTTTTAGGAAGGGGGGGGGGGGGGGGGTTGGATTTGGAACATAGGGATTGTAGCCTTTGCAGCCCATTCACATGCACAGAAACCTTTAGAACAGAGGGAAGTTGAAGTTTGAAGATCAGCATCAGCGTTTCTGCAGAGGAGAGGTAAGTCTGCACCGTGGACGTAAGTACCAAACTTTGTAACACTCAAAATATCCTCACTGCTGTGTTATCTCATCACTGATGTTCAGTTTACTACTTTTACTAAATAACACCTAGATTTGTTTCTTTTAAAAATATAAAAGCAGCAACAAGTACAGACTTTAAATAAAATGAACGGTTTAGGATTTCAAATGTTTTATTGTACAGACGGTTGATGGTCCAGTTTTACTGCAGAGCTGCAGCTATATTATTTACATGTTTGCTAATAAAGTGCAAAGATCGACTCGATGTTTGTCGGAAAATAAAAGGTGAGGTTTGAACATTAAATATTTGTTGAATTATAAACACGTTTCTCTTACTTTGGCCCTCTTACAGTCAGTACAATGAGTAGTATGAATGAATCACAGGCTGATGATTCAGCAATTTCAGTCACAGATCCTCTACAGAAACACGTTACACAACTGTCTTCGTAGTACTTCATTACTTTTCATAGATTTTAAGCTGAATTGCAGTCAGAGCGTTTGACCTGCTTTCAAAAATAAATCTTTTCAGAATAAAGCTCCGTCTTATGATTTGATTTTAAAATCTGATGTTTGTGGCCGTCTGGAGAGCGCCACTGCTAGAATTTGAGACCTTTAAACGCTGACTGTCATTTTATCTGGTCTGTCATTTTGCATTAATGATGTGATGAATAAAAATGATCCATTCACAATCTTTTTCCAGAGCTTTCAGCAGCATTTCATGGCTAAAGTTTGCTCAACTGTTTCATACATCCGCTCATAAATGGTGGGGTGAATCACCAGCCTTTGGACCCAGGTGTATTTCTAAACTGCTCGAATAATCTAAATCTTGAGGAAGCAGACGGCTTGTAATGTCTCTAATCTTTAACACATTCAAACTATCAGTCATGACGGTGGGAGTGAACCAGCTGTGTTCGGATCAGAGAGTCGTTTAGCTTTCGTCTCCGTCGCTCTCCAGGTTCTTCAAGTATGCGTTTTTGAACCTCACACTGTCTCCGTCCGTCCCCGACTGCTCGTCCTCTGCCCATCCCTGAAACACAAATGCAGGACATTGACTCAACAGCCGTTTCATTCAATTATTATCCCGTCCAGTCTAAAGTGCGTAACTCCAGACGTGTTGGTTTTGAGATAAACTGAAGGGTGAAACGTTCCTTAATGTTGAGAACACTCTTCTATTTAAAAAGCCTCTTGGATCAGCAGGAAAATGAATCTTCACAGAGCTGAAAACAGGGCGGTTCTTCTGAGAAACTCATTAAAGGTGGACTGTTTAAAGATATATGATGCATCACTGAAGATTAAACCCCCAGCAGTGGATAAAGGAGGTGAAACAGCCCTACCTTAAACATGCGACACACACATGAACGCAGCAGTAATGTTAACACAATCAACATTTGACTGATCAGAAGTAGTTTTACTTTAGGTACATTTCCTTTATTGACTCTAACTTTGAGTGTTGTTGTGGGGCTGGATCTTCTACCCACCCACAGGTCTTCCTATCCACATTACTGAAGACAGAGAAGTAAATATTAGACTGAATATTGTGACCCTGAGTGACGTCTTCCTCCTACCTGTTCCGGTGCTTCGGCGTGGTTCAGAGTCTTGTTCCTGTAACAAAGAGATTTCATTAGGAGTCTTCAGACGGACGCTGCGAGATCAGGAGGATTCTTCGGAGGACTTACGTGTAACCTTCAACTGGTCGGCCGATGTCAAAGCTCTCTTTGTCCGAATCTCCAGATGCTTCTGACTCCTCTTGAACCTGAGAGAGAAAACACGTCGTTTAATCTGACGGACACTTCACTCACTGGGAGGATTCATTGAGACGCTGATACTCAAACATAAAGTATTCAAACAGGCCTGACTTTGACCTCTTTAACTTGAAGCTGCACTGACATTAAAATAAGAAGCATTCAGGTTACGTGTGTTGATTTGAAATACGCATCATTGGCTCTTTATCCTATAATACAGCTTCTTTATTTATTCAATAAAAGCACTTTATGTGTCTTTCATTGTGTTTTAGATATAATGACCATAAAGGTTTCTTTATCTGAAGGCGTTTTGTCTGTGAACTGTGACAAACCTGAGGACATTAAGGTCAAACACGTCTCTCAGTGTGTTCATAAAGAGCTCTGAGAAGAAACAGGAAGTGATCTTTCATGCATTTATTAAAAACTGTAGGCAGAACTTTGACATCTTGCGAGAGTTTTGGTGGCAAATAGCTCCCTGCACTGCTCCCTGGGGGCCTTGCATCTGGCAGCCCACTGCTCTGAACACTAGGACGGGTCAGATGCAGGATGTAAATGTCTCCTCTGTGGGACCATTAAGGGTTCCTCCTTCTTCTCTTTTCAGGAAAACTATTTAAGCCTTATAACTTTATATGAACAATCCTCTTTTACATCAGTCAGAATCCTGAGATCGACCCCCATAACGTTAAGGAATGACTTCATTAAACCTCATCTTTCTCTCTCAATACCAACTTATAAAAGCAACATGTTTGCAGATAAGATGATGAGCTCTCTGGTGCCTCACCTGATGATCAGGGCCACAGAAACGATCAATCCCAGCATGCTCAGCGCCAGCAGGACGCCCAGAGCGATGAGCACAGCCTGGTTGGAGGCGGGGCCTTCAGGATTTATCTCCACGTCGAAGTGGACCCCGTCCCCGAACACTTTGACCAGCTCCGCCCTCACAGCCGCCGCCTTGCTCTGCAGCTTCCTGCGGGGGGGGGGGGATCCTCTAGTTCAGTTAAAGTATCATAACCGCTCTGCAAAAATAACTAGTTAAAATGTAAACACTTTGCTTCAGTAGAAAGTATGTAATCATCATCTGAAAAATGACCTTAAAATGTGAAAGGTATTTTTAATGATTTCCAGTTTTGTATTTGATGATTTCCTCCATTAATCTGTAGAATCAGAAATGCCGTCCTCAGTGGAGCCCAAAGGGACGCCTTCATGCTCTGTGTTTTTCCCAAACCACCAAATGATTACCAAAACATAACAACTATTCATATTGTTCAAAAGAAAAGCAGCTCATCTTCACATTTAGGAATCTGGAGCCATGCAGTGATTTAGCAGGTTTCCTAAAATATAAATATCAAAATGGTAGCCGATTCATTTTCTGTCAATCGACCTTGAATCAAATATTGGATATTTCACCTTTAAAATTCATCATATTTTATTCGCTCTTTGTATGCAACAATGCAATAATGCTAAATAATTAACTGTCAAAAACCCAAATGAAGTAAATATTTTCCTCAGGTTTCATGTAACAACTTAGTGTCGTCACGATGTAAAACTCTTACTGCGTCACGTCCTCGGCGGGAACCACCTTCCCTCTGTCTTCAGAGAGGAAGCTGATCAGAGTCCGGGCGGTGGCGGCTCTCGCTGCTCTGGACGATCCTCCGTTAGAGCTCCACACCTCCAGGATTTTCACAGTGAAGTCCAGAGCCGCCCCCAGAGACCTGGAGGAGACACGTGTTAGTGACCTAAAGAAATCTCTCCACACGATCTGAAGCCCGAGAGGAACCCCGCTCACTGCTCCAGCTGCGGGACCTTCTTCTCCACCATGTTGACCGGCTGGTTGACGGAGATGACGACCACGTCTCCGCTGCCCGCACCGCCCCGCACCTCCACCTGGGGGCAGAAGAGAGAGAGGGGGGGGGGGGTGTTTTTATTATCTACATTATGTTGATTGGAGACGGATTAGTGCAGGAGAAAGGCCTGACACTGAGATTTGTTCACATCTTAGCTTTATCATGAACCTGAATTAATATAAGTTGAGTTTATTTTCATGAAGTTTTTCTGCACACTTGAAATTGTAATTCGTGTCACCCCACCTGTTCTGATTGATCTACATGTTTGACTTTAATACAGATATACTTTACATCTCGATATTAAATCCTGTTCTTTTTGTAGTTGCACATTCTCATAAAACATTTATTTAATTATGATGCTTTTCTAAACGTGGTGTTTGTTCTACTTAGTTAACAAACGTTTCTCTTTCTATATAATATGTAGTTTCTTCTTTAATCTGCTTCTGTAACGCCTACATTTCCTCGCTGCGGGACCAAAAGACATTTCCTGATTTTGATTTTCCTACACATTTGCTTGTGCATTTGAGTTCCTCTCACTGTGTTTCTGAATCAACCTGGAATAAACTCCATTTCTGATTTGCATTTGAATCCCTGTCTAATGATCAGGTTCTTTATTTGTACCAGTAGGTAGATTTGGTTTGCATGTAAAAGAAAAGGGATCCATAATATCACACACTTCATAAAACAACACAGACAAAAAGACCCCCTCACCTCCACCCTGGCTGTGGCCTGCAGCCCCCGGGGGTCGGTGGCTTCACCTCCACGGTTTTCAGTCCGGAGAGACTCTCCACTGAGATGACGTACAGCAGGCCGGAGGACGGATCCACGTCGAAGAACAGACTGTCCGCCGACAGACTGTAGACCAGCAGAGCCTGCTCCCCCGCATCGGGGTCCGTCGCCTGGGGGAGACATGACACCTCTGAAGAGACTCACACCCTGCACCGCTGCTCACTGAGCAGTTTCTACTTCAGTTAGTGTGCAGCTGTATTATTATTATCCTAGAATTCTTCTTCAGTATATTGTTTCGCATGTTGGACTGTTGAGGGAGCCAGAGACTTTAGATCTTCAATGCTGTAGTTTTATATAACTAATTATGAAACACTTTCAGGCAAAAGGAGAGTAAAAAGGGATCAAATGTTCATTAAAACAGCAACAGGACCGGTTCCCAGACGCATAAAACCAGCAGGTGTTTTTCTACTTTATGACATGTTTTATGGCGTAGTATTCTATATGACTGTTTGTGACCTAAAGTAAACGAGTGGCTGCAAAAAGTAAAGAATCAGAATCGGGACAAATATATTAAAAAGTGAATTTACAATATCAAAAAGAAGGAAATGTGGTTGGAAAAAACCTTTCATAAGTTAAATAAAGGAAATGTATTATTAACAGAAGTGGGAAGTACTTCCATTTTGTGTTACTCTGTACTTCTACTCAACGTCAATTCATTCTACTCCACTACATTTACTTACTCCCTTTAGTTGCTAGGCAGATTTGGATGAATGATGGTAAATATAATCAGCCCTTAAATCAGACTGTAGTTCACCTGCAGTAAATCCAGCAGCTACCCTGCAGTATACAAAGCCATTCAAACTAGCTGCACCTTTACCAGCTCTGAGAACACTTTAATGATCAATCATTATAAAACATAGAGATATTATTCTGAAATGGACCAATCAGACAATGACTACTTTTACTGTCGCTACTTTAAGTACATTTAGAGGAGAGTACTTTCTACTTTCACTGGAGGAACATTTAGAATACTTTTACTGTGACAGAGTATTCCTACACTCTGGTACTTCTACTTTACTCAAGTACAAGATCTGAGTACTTCTACTTTACTCAAGTACAAGATCTGAGTACTTCTACTTTTACTCAAGTACAAGATCTGAGTACGTTTACTCAAGTACAAGATCTGAGTACTTTTACTCAAGTACAAGATCTGAGTACTTCTACTTTTACTCAAGTACAAGATCTGAGTACTTTTACTCAAGTACAAGATCTGAGTACTTCTACTTTTACTCAAGTACAAGATCTGAGTACTTTTACTCAAGTACAAGATCTGAGTACTTCTACTTTTACTCAAGTACAAGATCTGAGTACTTTTACTCAAGTACAAGATCTGAGTACTTCTACTTTTACTCAAGTACAAGATCTGAGTACTTTTACTCAAGTACAAGATCTGAGTACTTTTACTCAAGTACAAGGTCTGAGTACTTCTACTTTTACTCAAGTACAAGATCTGAGTACTTTTACTCAAGTACAAGGTCTGAGTACTTCTACTTTTACTCAAGTACAAGATCTGAGTACTTTTACTCAAATACAGGATCTGAGTACTTTTACTCAAGAACAAGATCTGAGTACTTCTACTTTTACTCAAGTACAAGATCTGAGTACTTTTACTCAAGTACAAGATCTGAGTACTTCTACTTTTACTCAAGTACAAGATCTGAGTACTTCTACTTTTACTCAAGTACAAGATCTGAGTACTTTTACTCAAGTACAAGATCTGAGTACTTCTACTTTTACTCAAGTACAAGATCTGAGTACTTTTACTCAAGTACAAGATCTGAGTACTTCTACTTTTACTCAAGTACAAGATCTGAGTACTTCTACTTTTACTCAAGTAAAAGATCTGAGTACTTCTACTTTACTGAAGTACAAGATCGGAGTACTTCTACTTCTACTTTTACTCAAGTACAGGATCTGAGTACTTCTACTTTTACTCAAGTACAGGATCTGAGTACTTCTCCCCCTCTGGTTACTAATTGAAATATGAATGTGTGGAGGAGATGTCATACTGTGTAGAAGTTGTAGTATTCCTGCTTCTATCAGAAGACATAAAGCCTGATTGTTTTTGTGTTATTGACTGACTACAAGTCGAACGGTAAAGGATGTGTGGCACGATCAAATATTATCATGGAAACCAGGTCTCAGAGTCTACAGCCGGCCGTGTTTCTGTCCAAAGTTCATCACAGTGACGTGAAGCCTCGCCTCTTATCTCACTGCCGTTTATTACACTGATCGCTCCTCCATGTGAACAATATGACATGTTTTCCTAGAGCAGAAGCTGGGTGTTTTTACCTTGACTTCGGTGACTGAGGTTTTATACGGGGCGATGCTGAACACAGAGGCTTTATAAACCTCAGAGGAGAACTGTGGAGCCTCGCTCACATCCTCCACCTCCACTCTGACCTGAAAGAGAGGAAAATAATTCAAACACTGAAGATATATTTCCAGGACTTCCTGTTCTTTTTAGAAGCCGTTTAAAAAACATCTTTCCCCACAAGCCCAGCATCCTTACAGATACACAGCTATTACTTACATTCTCCTGCTTATACCTTTATAAAATCATCCCAGTTCTTTGACCACTTACAGTAAGAGCGGATACTTGTTAGAATAAGGTGAGTCGAGTCTAGGAACACGTTTAAACTTTGGAGGGTTTCATCCCCCTTTCTAAAATATATTTCTGTATGTAAAAGAAACATTTGTAGAACTTTTCATCACATTTCCAGATCGCAACTCACTTGTTATGACATGCAATTAGAGTAGTTCATGTGTGTAGAGTAAGCAATCACAAAAACAGATTATTTTCTCTGTTCATCGGTCGGTCGGTTGGTTGGTCGGTTGGTCGGTCGGTTGGTCGGTCGGTTGGTTGGATGGTTGGTTGGTCGGTCGGTTGGTTGGTTGGTTGGTTGGTCGGTCGGTTGGTTGGTTGGTCGGTTGGTCGGTCGGTTGGTTGTTTGTGTAAATGGTTAAAAAGTGAATTTTCCGTCACAATTACCCAGAGCACAAAGTGACCCGTTTAGTTAGTCTTTTGCTTTGGATGAAAGTGCCAGCTAAATGCTATGTAATGAAATGTGTACTTTAATACTGTACCCGAGTAAATCTACTACAACTGCACACGAGTATACCGTATCAGAGTTAATAAGCACTGTGTAAATACAATTCACTGCAGGTTATGCTTTCCTCAGTAAAGAAAATGAACTGTACCATTGCAATGGCAGATGTAGGGGGGGAGCGTGTGTCCACTGCCTCCACTTCCAGGATGTACCACTCCTGCTCCTCTCGGTCCAGTTGTGTTTTGCTCAGGATGGCTCCACTAGCGTCCACGGAGAACAGGTCGGTGTGTGTCTTCAGCGTGTAAGTGACGTCGTAAATCGGAGTACCCGAGGAGGCGGAGACCCTCCCCACCTTCCCCCCCGCCGGCTGTTTCTCAGGGAAGCTGAAGTTGTAGAAGGAGCTATGGAAGGCCACGCCAGCCACCAGGTTGGCGACCCTCAGGTTCACCACCACAGCAGCTGCAGGGAAACAAAAACACAGCACCAAGTGAACACAACAATCCACTATCAATACAACAAAAAGGTTTCCTATTCGTTTCCAAAATACCCATCTTTGTCTTAAGTAAAGTATCTAAACACTTCTTCTTTAAACTTATAATATTTCTTAAATAATAAATGAACTCCTGACGCTGAAAGCGAAAATGAAATAAAGGCTACTTGAGTTTCTGTTGAGTTACAGGATGCCGTCACACTGACCGGTGGAGTTCAGCGGGGGTCGGCCGTGGTCTGTAGCCGCGGCCGTCAGTAACAGCGTGGTGTCCTCTGTTACATCGGCAAGGTCAGAGGTCAAGGTCACGGCCCCGGTTTCACTGTTCAGTGCCAGATATGGAGAACTTCCCTCGGAGAAACTAAGACAGAGAAGAAAGAAAATAGAGTTTGTGGGAGCTCATTCATAAATGATCCATTCTTAGAAACAGGAGTTCAATTTATAGACTTCTTCACATTTGAAATTAGACTTAGTATTCAAAGCATCAGGCGTTGAGTCAGCTGACCTGTATCTGAGGAGCGAGTTGTTCCCGGCGTCTTTGTCGGAGGCAGACAGCGTCAGCAGCAGTTTGCCCTCCTTGGCATCTTTGAGCAGCACGCTGCATTCGTAGCCCCTGGAGCTGAACTCGGGTCTGTTGTCGTTGACGTCCACGAGACTCACTCTGATGGTGGTGATGTTCTGGAGCACAGAAGTTTACTTCATTTACGCAATTGTTGACTTTAAGGCTGAGCCAAAACCAAGCAAGCTACAGTTTCAACAAATACATGTTAATAAAGTTCATAATCATAGCTTCAAGTTCAAATATCCAATGTTCTCTCTCCTTTGTCTCTCTCTTACCTCCCTCTGTGGGCTGCCTTTATCAGAGGTCTTTACTACCAGCTCATACGTCGCCCTGCTCTCCCGATCCAGAGGGCCGACAGCCAGCAGCATCCCGTCCTGCAACAGTACACGTGATCTTAAAACCTGAGCACTGACTCAACAATATCTCCCCAGCACTCTCTCATGGCCTCACCTCTCTGAATCTGAACAGGGGGTGAGGGGAGGGGAGGGAGATGGTGACCTCTGCGTTGGGGCCGAGGTCGGCGTCTGTGGGCACGATGATGAGAAGTTCTCCTGGATGTTCCTCGGAGTAGTCGCCCTCAGGGATCTGCAGCGGGTCCGGGATGCTCGGGAACTGCGGGGTGTTGTCGTTGTAGTCGAGGACGGAGATGTTGAGCTGAGCCGAGGATCTGAGCCCGTCTGCCAGCTGATCCACCGCCTCCACCTGAACACACGTACAGACAACATCATGGTATCTATACAGGGCTTTTAGGGTCTCTGCGACACTTTCACATTCATTTTATTTAAAATGTATTTATTTACAACGATACATATTTATAATTTATTATAGTTTTGTTCTTTTTACTGCTCTTTTTTTGCTGGCCTGTGAATACACTGCAAAAATATTGGGTGAATTGTTAGGATTTTATTATGAGAAACCAAGTTATATTCACTCATATTTTCAAATCTAACTGAAAGAAATTGTGAAGAAAACAGGGAGCAGCCGTTAGGACACACTGTCATGAAGCCTACAGAGTGATGCGATTTGTTTTAATACAAAATGATGTTTGTACTAGTTTATATTTTTGGGAATGGTTTGGGTTATTATAGGATATCATTGTGTGATCGCAATGGGTTGGTTTGTTTGGGTCACATGGATATGGGCGGAATTATAATCACCTGTTCACCTCTGTGTGTGTGTGTGTGTGTGTGTGTGTGTGTGTGTGTGTGTGTGTGTGTGTGTGTGTGTGTGTGTGTGTGTGTGTGTGGAAGAGAGTCTAACAGTGTTGCTTTTTGTCGACCGCAACTTAATGACTGCTTTGATTATTATTACAATTTGTTTTGTCTTTCATTAAATTCATTTCATTTTTCATTTCAGCGCATTTTTGATCTCAACAAGTGCATTTCTGATAGCGTGTCAGACTTTCTGTCTATTAACAATGGAAAGTTCCTCTTACTTGAAGAAGTTTAGGAAAGTAAAATAGCTCCATGGAGCTGCACCAGAACTGGACAGACTGTATTTGTTTTGTTTTTGTACCTGTAACATGTAGCTGTCCTTTTTCTCTCTGTCCAAAGTGACGTCCTTCCTCAGTGAGACCACACCCTGTTTGTTGATGTGGAAGGTGTCGTTGTTATAGATGAAGAAACCCTCAGAGAACCCGCCCTGAAGAAGAAGATAAGTGTGTGGAATAACTCTGCTGACTTCACAGTCAAAGGGAATCACATGCACTGAAATGACATCTGAAGGATCATGCAGTATAATCTAAAAAAAGACAGGGATAGTCCTGATAAATGACGTCAGAGTGAAGCAGACGTGCCAAGGTCCAAACTGTTGCTGCTGGTCTTTAAGATAGAGAAGCTGCTACTGCAAATACAAATATAACTGGATGTCTTTCACCAAACAGATCATAAACCATACATCCATTATTTGGAGTTGTGTATTTAATTGTATTATTTTTACGCTCCCAGATCGACAGCTTTGGAAGCTGAGATGATTCCTTTGGAAACAATTTGGGAAATAACAAAGAGAGGTATTCATTTTCAGATATATTTCAACAATCATTGGATTCAGAGGAGGGGTAAGTTCTTCATGGTTAAGGGTACATGAGTGCTAAGATTGAAGGCATCCAGTGCAGTATTACACTAGTGGTTTTGTGGATAAATGGTTTTAAAGGCAAAGTCTTGTTTATCAGTGTCACAAGGCAGACGAAATTGTTTCAAAAGGGAGTGCCTTAGATATACAAATACAAATAACTGTAATGTTTTCCCAAAATCACCTCAGATCAAACCTATTAGCAGTGCAGGTAGCGCTCTTACGCAAGCATTTCTCAAATCTTTCCCAAAGTAGCATACATTTAAATTTACGTTATTTATTTTTTACAATCCACGCTGTTGTTTCATTCTTAATTGCCAAATTCCCTTTAAGAAAGAAAGGTTATATATTTAAATGTTAATAGCAGAGGCTTCAGCTCTTAATTGTTTGTATGTAAATGTTGACATCAGAACCTGAAGTAAAAAAAAAACTCAACATAAATGACCTGCTTCTGTACTCATTGTAAAAAAGTACAGCCTGTATTTTCAGTAAGAAACAAGAGGAGTATGATCTAATACCAAATCCCTTTTTGTTATTTCGCTCACCTCATCTCTGTCAGTGACCTCCAGGTTCAGGATGGACGAACCACCAGCCAGGTTCTCGGACACCGCAACATCGTATTTGTCCTGACTGAACTGAGGCGGGTTGTTGTTCACGTCCTTCACCATCACCACCACAGAGCTGTTCCCCACCAGAGGGGGAGTCCCGCCATCAGAGGCCTGAACCAGGAGCCTATACACCTTCACTTTGCTGTAATCCAGAGGCTGAGCCAGCCGCAGAGTCCCGGAGGAAGAGTCCAACTCAAACACAGGAAGGTCTGAAGAAGGACTCTGCTGGAAAATACTGTACGTAACTCTCCCATTTGATCCTTCATCCGGGTCTGAAGCTGATAAGGTTAGCAGGGTTGAATCCGCTGACTCTGTTTCCAGGACTTCAGCCTGATACTCAGCCTGGGAGAACTTTGGGATGTGATCGTTGACGTCGGACACTTGGATCAGCAGGGAGGCTGTAGCGGACCGAGCTGGGCGACCCTGATCTTCAGCCACCACCAGCAGCCCATACTCAGCCTTAGTCTCCCGGTCCAGTGCCCCTGCCACACTCACCATCCCAGACACAGCGTCCACAGAGAACCTCCCCTCTCCTCCTCTCAGGGAGTATCTGATCTCCTTGTTGAAGCTGCTGTCTTTGTCTGTAGCCGGAACAGCAGTCACGTTGGATCCTAGCTCTGCGTCCTCTGGGACTGATTTTGTGACAGAACTCGCAGTGAAAACAGGACCGTTATCGTTGATGTCGTCGACTTGAACCTCCACCACTGCCATGTCACTGTGAGCTCCGTCAGAGATGGAGATCGACACAGAGTAGTTGTGTGGAGCCTCGTCGTAGTCTAGCTTCACTTTAGTGGAGAATTCTCCTCTGTTGGAGATGGCAAACTTGTCGTCTTCTGTGACAACCGTGAGAGTCGGAGGATTCTCAGCAGATAAAGCCAGGAAGTTAACCTGAGCGCACAAACAGGAACAACAGGAAGTTAACCTGAGCGCACAAACAGGAAGAACAGGAAGTTAACCTGAGCGCACAAACAGGAAGAACAGGAAGTTAACCTGAGCGCACAAACAGGAAGAACAGGAAGTTAACCTGAGCGCACAAACAGGAAGAACAAGAAGTTAACCTGAGCGCACAAACAGGAAGAACAGGAAGTTAACCTGAGCGCACAAACAGGAAGAACAGGAAGTTAACCTGAGCGCACAAACAGGAAGAACAGGAAGTTAACCTGAGCGCACAAACAGGAACAACAGGAAGTTAACCTGAGCGCACAAACAGGAACAACAGGAAGTTAACCTGAGCGCACAAACAGGAACAACAGGAAGTTAACCTGAGCGCCCAAACAGGAAGTTAACCTGAGCGCACAAACAGGAACAACAGGAAGTTAACCTGAGCGCACAAACAGGAACAACAGGAAGTTAACCTGAGCGCACAAACAGGAAGAACAGGAAGTTAACCTGAGCGCACAAACAGGAAGAACAGGAAGTTAACCTGAGCGCACAAACAGGAAGAACAGGAAGTTAACCTGAGCGCACAAACACGAACAACAGGAAGTTAACCTGAGCGCACAAACAGGAACAACAGGAAGTTAACCTGAGCGCACAAACAGGAACAACAGGAAGTTAAAATGATTCTTCACTAGCTTCTTTAAGGGGTACTATTATACCTTTTGGGGTTTCCTCTGTCCTGTAGTGTGTTCTATAGGTTTCTGTGCATGTAAACGGAGGGAGTTTCTCTCAAACACTCCTCCCCCCTGCCTGAAACACCTCAGTTAGACTCCTTTAATTACTTCTGGAACGTAGTGACATCACTATGTAACACTCTCACTTCTATCAGCTAGCGCTCCAATACACTGTATGTGATAGGCTAAGGGACATCTCTAAACGGTTGACAAATCACAACAGAGCCGGCCAGCTAACCAATCAGAGCAGACTGGGCTCTGGTTTCAGACAGAGGGTGAAAGGAGGTGCTGCAGTACAGGCAGTATGAGAAACATAAAGAGCTTTTTGAACATTAAAGCACGGAGACATGTCCCAGGAGAGACACTACATACTGATATGAACCTGAAAATGTTACAAGAAAAACATCTGTTACGTTACAATAAATCCATACACTGTACGTTAACGACTTACTGTAAGAATAACGACTCCTGGCTCCTGCTCTTCTGCTACGGTGCCACGGAACAGTTTTTGTAAAAACTGAGGTTTCGAGTCACCTGGAGCACGAATGTTCACCTGTGCTGAGGAGGAGCGTGATATCGTGCCGCCTATAAGAGGAGTGGGGAAGATTATCAGAGCTATAATATTAAGTGTGGCTGAAAAAACTGAGACCTTGTAAAAAGTTCAGTAACACTTCACTTGAATGGGTGTTCATAAGACTGACATAACATTGTCATAACCATGACATCGACACCTGTGTTAAACATTAATGAATACTTATGACAGTTGTCGTTAAGTGTCCTTCGGTAAGTTATGTCACTTTTGATGCAAAGGTGACATTGTTTGAGATGTCCTTGTTATGACAACTTGACATAAACCAAGACAACAACACCTGTCATAAACATGTCATAGCAGACCGAACTGTCAAACTTAAGGAAAACGTTTAGCTTGATATCTTAGCGCGACATTAAACCGTCATATGTGGAGGTCTGCTATGACATGTTTATGACAGGTGTTGTTGTCTTGGTTTATGTCAAGTTGTCATAACAAGGACATCTCAAACAATGTCACCTTTGCATCAAAAGTGACATAACTTACCGAATGACACTTAACGACAACTGTCATAAGTATTCATTAATGTGTAAGACAGGTGTCATGTCATGGTTATGACAATGTTATGTCAGTCTAATGAACACCCATTCAAGTAAAGTGTTACCGAAATTTTTTTTGCGATTTGTCATTTTCTCTTATTATTGGAAAAAAAGGGTGTTGCTCACGATCATGTTTGCTCATAGTTTCGGTTATTTAAATCAACACAAGTCAAAATGTTCTTACCTGTCTCTTTCTAAAAAGAGTGTTTATGTGAAACTAGATTTTACACACCTTTAAAAACCGGAACAATCACACCGAAAACTGGTTTGACTGCTGGACATTTGTTTTGGACGCAGCTCCCTCTGATTCAACCACAGCTTTATAGGGGATGCTCAACGGTAGCGATGCTTGTCCTTTATTTAAGGATATTTGTATATCTATGTGTTTATTCAAGTACTGTGAAATACTGCTGTGTGAAACTGCACTCTTGTCTGTGTCTTAAGGTGTTTACTAAGTTAATGGAAAAGTACAAAAATAAAATAAAGCCTTTTTGAGAGAGGTTGTAAATCCAGGCTGAGATCACCAATGTGTCTTGTGATAGATATATTTTATAATCAGTCACTAAAATGCTTATAGAGCCAAAGTCCAAGAGGATAGAGTCATTAAAATGAGTCCGGACCACAGGGAGAATTTCGAGAAACTTAAGTTGAAGGACTTTGATGTTTACAGTAGGATTACAGCTTTGAGCCACTAAACCATCATAGCTTAAAAAGTCCTGATTTAAATCTGATTATCTCTTAAGCCCTTAATAAATCACAGTCAGAAAGAGTGAAAGTGCTGGATATTCAGAGAGATATTGTTCAGATGTACCGTCTCTGGCTGTTATGAAGAGAGGGAACTCCAATACCACGTTTTCCTCCAGGGGAATGGTTTTAGCCAGTGCGATGTTTCCACTGTTTTCATCGATTGAGAAGTAGTCGGCGTCGTTCCCAAATTCAATCGAGTATTTGATCTGCCCGTTCTTGTCGGCATCTGGATCTTCTGCCTTAACCTTTGAGATAAATAATACAAATTAGCCTCTGAACAGCGCGTGTTAAAAAAACTCAACTGGAAATGACAGAGAAAGTGTTGACAGAAATAAATGATAAAAAAAAGCTAAAACAATCCCATACTATAAGGATTTCATAGTTAAAGATGGATGATTACTAGCATTACAGAAGGCAATCAATGAACTATGTGGAGCCTTTACTGATTACATGACTTAATAAAGGATTACAGTAGTGTTCATAGTCTGAATTATAACATTGCAGTCTAATTTGCTGCTGGTTGCTCGCTTAATGCTGGACCAATTTTTTTAATTGATGACAAAAAACATGAGAAGTTAGGGGCCACATTAAAAAATACAGATGTTACACTTCATGCCATTAATTAGTGTAAATATCGGGATCAGTTATAGAAGATTTAGCCGTAAAGGGCAGATTTAACCATCAAATATATGGCAGTTTGAAAAAAGAAGAGGCCTCAAATTAAACCTTGAGGAACTCCATATTGTTTCTCTGGTGAACAACCTTCAGCAATGATTTTGATTTCTTATTTTAAGTATTTTAATTTGAAATATAACTCTCTTTTTTATGTTATTTTAAAATATTCCAATCAGAATATCATATATATCCCTTGAAGCTGGCCACTTAACAAACATGAGAGTGATATTGTAAAAATGAGCTATGATATTCTGCTGATTGTAACCAGATTCAGAACATGCTTGAGTGATATGAAGCACAACTGTGTAATCACTCACCTGGACCAGCCCCATCCCCGCTGTTTGATTTGCATACACCTTTCCTTCGTACATGTTACTGGTGAACACAGGACTGTTGTCGTTCTTGTCCAGTAGAGTTACGCTGACTGGCACCGTTACAGCCTGGAATGGGGGATTCGTCTCCTTCGCTTCGATCTGTTGATTAAAAAGAACAGCAAAGTAAAGCACACAATGTAAACAGATGCAGCCATGTTTTTTTCTACTGTAGATGGTGGGATTTTGGGGCTGCCACTCACAAAGCAACACTGTCTGTTTCCCACAGTTTTGAAATAGTTATAGCAGAGTGGGTATATGAACTAAAAAACAATAATTGACAAACTGCGATTAAAAACAACAATTAGCTTCACTGTCTTTTTGTTAGATGTAGTTTACATTAAAATCACCATTTGAATCGTCAATCTTTTTTATTTATCTATACACGTAACATCTAGTGTCTGTCTTAATTGGGAGTACTGGTTGGTTTTTCTCCGCTATCTGTGTTTTTTTTTGGGGAACTCTCCCATGTTGGCAGAGGTTGTCGTACGCATTACACACTCACAAAGACCATTGACACAAAGTAAACGCCTCCATTGGACTCCTTTGTTTACATCCGGAACATAGAGACCTCCCTATGTACCACTCACGCTTCTATTGGCTGGCGCTCCAACACATTGTACTTGATAGGCTAAGGGGCAGTACATCGCTAAGTGGTTGACCAATCAGAGCAGACTGGGCGCTGGTTTCAGACAGAGGGTGAAAATGTCGGACTTTATAAATAAAATGTGATATTGTTTAATTTTTGCGATCGGTGATTTTGAACCATGGACAAGCACCTTTATTTTTAATACTCCCCCATGCTACTGTCATGCTACCCCAAATACACTAGAGCACCAATTGTAAATGAATCTGCTGGTCATTACATTTTTACCGAAAATTGTTTGTTTGTTTGTTTTAATAAATCACAACAGTAGTATTAAAAAAATCCCTAACATTTGTGACCTTTTTTAAATAAGTGTGTCTATGGTAGGAACCTGATGGTTTGGAGCTAATGTTTACCTGAAATGTGAATCTTTCAGTGGTCTCTCTGTCCAGAGCTGTGGAGTTCTTCACTCTGATCGTCCCATCACCACCGACAGAGAAAGGAGCAGAATCCGGAATGATTCGGAATGTTCCCACAAATCCTCCCTGTGGAAAGAGAATCATGGAACAAATGACTTAATGAGGAATTAATGAGAATTTCCCAAAGATATACAGTATTTCAAAAAATCCACCTGGTCCAGGTCAGTGACGACGGATTTGAACAGAACAGCATCCACAGGAGAGTTTTCCAGGAGAGTTACAGAGTAGGCTGTCTTGTTAAACTTTGGAGGATTGTCATTCACATCCTCCACACTGACGGACACCGAAGCAAAAGCCGTCTTCAAATTGTCGTCTGTCTGGGCCGCCTGCAGGGAGAAAATATTATGGATAAACATAAATGAAGACGTTTTTGATATAAGAACTGTGATCTGTTGCATCCAGATGAAAGCCATGTGTTGATTCACTGTGACTGCATTCTCTTACACGTGTCTGATTTGACGTCATCTTTTAACACGCGTAAGCATTAAGGGGCAGCATCATCAACATTCATCAATATGGTATTCATTTTAAATATATTCTTTGCAAGCGGGTTCATTTACATTGAAATTGGATATGTAACATTTTTGTGAACTCCCAATCCCGACAATAGCTTAATCATAACAATAAATCACATTTATATAGCGCTTTTTACGGTACTCCAAGACGCTTTACATACTGCCCTATCAGAACTATGCGAACAGATCATTTATTAATTTATACTAGGGTTCAAAACAAACACAGAGGTTAAAGCAAGAAGAAGATGGTGGGAGTTAGGTGGTGAAGGCTAGTGCAAAAGGTGTGTTTTTAGCTTACAGAAGCCCACTGCAGGAAAACATAAATCAATACAGCTATGGTGGTAACTATTGCCACGCAGTGTCAGCAGGGACTGGCTGAACTGGCCTAACGAATCGGACGCGTGTAATTGCCATTTACCACCACGTTTTTGCTTTCAATGCCATTTATTTTCCAACGACAAACGGCGTGTGTGGCTACACGCTGAAAAATGTGTTGCTCTTCCCAGTCCCAATCACCCGCACATGAGGTCACCAAAATACCCTGTGCCTCATTGTGCCATCATCCAGTGCTCACAAACAACAACAACAACAACATAATAATGGGCACAACAGCTATATTACAATGAGGTATTAAGAAAAAGGGAATACAACTCTGGCTTTTTCTTTCGCTCATTGATATTTCAGCAACAGAACCATAAAGTGGTGCAATGACACAAATGATATAGTACTATAAACAGAGTGCAGAAACAGCAAAACATGTAACATTTGCAAATGTTCATATGTGTATCATGTTGCATGTTTGTGTGTTTCAGCTAGCTATTTACTTATGTAGCTACCAAGCTTTTGGTGCTGCAAATCACAAAGAAACTAGAATGAATCGCACAGATGTTACCAGCCTTTGACCCATAGTATATACGGAATATTTGGATACTCAACTTCTGTAATTACAAGTATCGATGCACTTTAACTTACCAGAAAAAAAGCAGCAAACTTGTTATGTTTTTGTTAAATTCTCACATTATCCTCCGTTAGGGACCAAAAATGAAAGTTTCAGTACCTTGATGAGATATATTTGGTCCCAGTTCACCTCCTAGGCCCTGCTGTGGTGCCCTTGAGCAAGGAACCGGACACCTCCAATCCCCCCTCCCCATTGCTCCCCGGGCGCTGCATGATAGCTGCCCACTGCTCCTAGTACTAGGATGGGTTAAATGCAGAGGACTAATTTCCCTGTGTGTGCTCTGCTGTGTGCATGTATGTGACTAATAAAGAGGGTTTCATCCTCCGATTCTATATTTTGTAAAAAGAAAAACCCAGAGGGACCTGAAACTGATACCTGAGGAACTCCACAATATGTTTTGGGTGAAGAATAATGACAACAATATTTGTAATTGTTTAATGTCATTTAAAATTGCAACACGACTGGGATTAGATCTTTTACATTATCCTCCATGAAGGTCCAAAGATAAAGGCGTCAGTACCTTGATGCTGATGGTGATCACGCTGACGCTCAGCTCTTCTCTGTCTAAGAGAGTCTGCACAGACACAACCCCACTGCTGGAGTCGATGTTGAAGTGACTCTGATACTTCTCTGGAGACACTAAACAAACAAGCACCATGTTAAACATTTTGTGTTTCTGTCTCCCAAATAGCAGATTCTTTGTTTGGTGTTTACCTGTGCTGATGCTGTAAGTTAAAGAAATGTTTATCCCACTGTCTCCGTCCTCAGCTTTTATCGCCGCCGGCTCAATGGTCCGGAAAAACCCAACCTGAAAAATGTAATATGAAAGGGGTTTTATAAAAAGCAACATTCAGCAGACAAAATGAAAGAACATTTAACTATTTCACGAGCAGCGATGTTAAAGTTACACATTAATCTCCCAAAATGCTCTTAAAAATGCAGCACGACCTCATCACTATTTGAGCATTTATTGCTCAACTACCTAGAATGTTCTAATCATTTTGCCTGTCATTTTTAGCTTTTTCAGTTTGAAAGGTTCAACTTCAGCTCCAAGAATAGATCTATAATCAAGTGCATAAGATATGTTGTTTCAATGATATTTGTAAGTTTAAAGAGGACAGCTTATTTTCTGGTTCATATTCATTTTGTGTCTCTCCTGGGACATGTCTCCATGCTTTAATGTTCAGAAAGCTCTTTATTTTTCTTTCTGTTACCTCTCTCTTTTCACCCTCTGTCTGAAACCAGAGCCCAGTCTGCTCTGATTGGTTAGCTGGCCGGCTCTGTTGTGATTTGTCAACCACTTAGAGATGTCCCGCCCCTTAGCCTATAACGTACAATGTGTCGGAGCGCTAGCTGATAAAATCGCAATGTGATAGTGAAGAGAAACTCCCTCTGGGATTAGAGACTTTGGAGACCATTTACGTGCACTAAAACCTATGTAACACACTACAGGAAAGGGGAAACCCCAAAAAGCATATTAGGGCCTCTTTAAGAGACTCACCTGATTCTCTGGAATAAAGGCCTGGTAGATGTTGTGGCTGAAGAAGGGATTCAAGTTATCAAAGTCTTCCACGTTAATCGTCACAGTGGCCGTGTCGTTTAACCCAAAGTTATCCTGCAGACAACACAGACAGCACAGAGCCGTCAGGTACTCATGTCCCCATGGCTTTCAAATAATTCTGTTTCAGTTGATGTGTTTATGTTAACTTACCCGGGCTGTCACAATGAAGTTGTAGTTCTGGACTAAATTGTAGTTTAAACGTCTCTTCAAAGTAAAAGCCCCTGAGCTTAACAAGTTAAAGTCCTCTGAGGTTGGTGCCTTAGAAGAAGAAAATAACTATTACAGATTTTGGTTTCACATCATGACACGTTTTGAGACTTAAACATTCTAGTATAATGATATGAGCATCACAATGTTGGCCCTTTTTTGTCGTAGGAATCCATCACTCTTTGTGAGTTAGATGAAAGGCACAGTCACACTTTGACAAAATGACCAAAGACACATTTTTTAACCATTAGGATTTCATGTTAGAAAAACCTCTTCACACATCTGCTCTCCGCCACAGTGCCGCAAAAAGATTGTGCCTAGTACGAATATCTGATTCTTATTAAAACAAGTCTTAAGCTACTCTACTCTTGTTGCGTGTGGAAATAAAAACAATATATTTCATTATTACATAGGAATATGTCACTAAGTTGTTCGCTGTGGTGCTGTCTCCATCTTTAGCCGTAACTTGTATAACCATGCTGCCCACGTCATGAATCTGAAAAAAAAGAAAAGACTGGAATGACCGACAGATGAAAATAACAAAGATCAAGAATCAGAATCAGACATTCGCCCTGAAACGGGGAAATGTACGACATTTCAACAGCAAAGGTACAGTGCAGATTAAAGTACAAAGAGAAGTCTTACATATAATATAAACAACTAGGCACACGGTATTAATAATAATACAACAACATGGTTGAAAATAAGTAGCGGTATTTCTTTCTAAAAAGGGACCTGCTGGTAATGCACGGGAGTTCATATTGCACAAAGCTTTAAGCATGAGCTGCTGTTCCTATAAGTCCTTCCAGCCTGAACACTTCTACTATATCTATCTCCTTAAACTCATTTGAATGCCGCCTGCGTCAGACACTTTGGGCAGCCTGTCCACAGCTTCGGTGACTTACCTCAGAGACGTTGGTGGTGTACGTCTTCTTCTCAAAGACCGGACTGTGGTCATTGAGATCGTTGATTTTCACTGTGCGCGAGTTGTTGTACTGCAAAGGTAAAGAACGTTATTTTAAGTATCTTGTTTTGTTAAGCTACTGAATGCTGTGATCTTTAAATGTCACCCACCTTAACTGGACCGTCACACATGACAGAATAATACAAAACGGAGGCACTCTGGAAGACATGAACAAAGTGATGAGACGACGCACAGGACTCGGAGCAGAAGTGAATTTTAAAATGTGTTAAATAGAATTTGAGTATCTAGAAAGCTGACGTTTAAAACTAACTTTTCTCAACTCAAGCTCAGAAAAGAAAATGCAAAACACAAATGGAACATTTTGCACTGAAGTGACTTTAACTTTGAAAGATAGCCAGCATCAGCTGAGCATACAGAAAGTGGGATTATGTCCCCATAACTTATATGAAATCTCTCTGGCGTAGATAAAATGAATAATACCAGCAAATCTATTTTGATGAACACAAGGGCATGCGTGTGGAGTTTTCAAATGAGTATAACAATGTGAATGTTTCCTTAATTGCCTTAAAAGTAATGTGTGGCTTTCAGTTAAATAGCATTACAGTAACTCATCCGGTCTTTCAAATCAATGTTGACTTTTCAATATCTAACCAAGATGAAAATTAAATAACCTTAAACACTTTAGACATGCTAATGAATACCCAAACTGAAACTCACACACCCCTGTTGCTCTTGTCTTCATTTTATTTTGAAGTAGATGTAATTGTATTTCTTGTACATACATCTTATTTTTTAGTTCTCTCTATGTATTTGTGCTCATGTCTGTTTTTGTGCTGCTGCAACACCTGGATTTCCCCTATTATTTCATGGTATTTCATTTTGTGTTGATCTTAAAAGAAAACCCTGACATATTTGCAGCGTATGAATGAGGGAGACGGGGGGTTTAGTTGGACTCACGGCTGCCAGTTGGTCTGCGTCCAGCGGCTTCTTGGTGCGAACAGTAGCGCTGGTGTCTCCCAGCGTGAAGCTCAGCTCCAGAAACTCCAGATGACCTTCAAAGATTTTGGGCACCAGCTTCACATTGTTTCCTGCTGTTATCCCAGTCACCAGCTCCACATCTCCTGCAGCATCATGGGAGCATTGTGATCAGGACTTTAGGAATATCATATCTCCATATACTCACAAATAAAGCCCCTTTTCTCCCTTCATGATGACGTCAGGAAGAAAACAAACACAGGTATTTCTCCTTCTACGTGATCTTATTGAAACTGTGAAGCATGTTTTAGAAATATAATTCAAATACAACAATACAAAGTCTCTGTAAATACCCTTTCACATGGCATGAATGTACCGTATTATCATTATTTAGACAGTCCATGAAGTGGGAGTGAAAGAAGTTATGAAGAACAGATGAAACATTAATCACTTTTCAAACGAGTTTTGATGATTTCTATTTTTAATAACCTTAATGTTTTGTAAAATGACACAGCTGCAGTTTGCAATTTAAAATGAATGTTTTCCTTACTCACCTGTATATCCTTCATCCACTGTACCCACAACTTTATTGGTATCCTGACCACAATCTATGACTGAAGTACCTAGAAAAAAACCCCAAACAATTTATTGGAGAATAGACTCAAATGAAATGTTTCTGCACATGCATGCAGAATTTGTTTTTGTTGCTCCCTGCTATACCCATTGCTTAGATTTCTGCCACAACAATGACATAACATAAAAATAGTCTGGTACAAGATGTGATGAAAACAAAACAGACCCTTTAAAGTCCATGGTAGCATTCTCCTGTGTGTATAATGTAGTGTTGTGATCAGATTAAAAACAATGTGTCTATGAGTGCATTTAGCATTGTGCTAGCACCTGACAATGGACTTTGAAACATCAAAACTTTATTATAGGTGTGCCTGATGAAACTGACAAATATAAAGTGAAGTCATCAGCGTTGGACTTAAAGGCAAGGGTCGCCTGTGAGAGATTTATCAACCCCAATGCTTTATGAACACGGCTGGATGATATGTTGTATGTACGTTCCCACAGAATAAATACATATCACATACATACACTCTATGCAGTGTAAAGAAATAGCATCATGTCCAAAATGAAATCAGAAGAAGCTCAAACTATTAAAAACATATTTCGGTTCATTTTCCTTGTATCTTGATGTGAGTTATCGAACAGCCCAACTCCTGATTATCTGTAATGTAGTTGCATTACATTTTAAATTGTACATTATTCAAACCCTCTGCCTCAGATCTGTCACATTAGTGTTCGTGATAATGGTTCCCGAGACTGTCCTGGGCCCTAAACCACAGTCACTGTATGTATTCCTCTCTGATTTTGAGAGGACTGAAACAATCAGCATTTAAAAATGTGACGAAAAATCCAGCACCTTCACCACAAAAGTAATTCTCATGTTTCCTAGGATTTCAGGTTTTAAATCGGTTTCTCAAATCGAAGATATCCACCCATGACTGCTTCACTCACCTAGAGGACTTCCAGTAATGACACACACAAAAATGGAGAAAATGAGGAGAGGACCCGTCCGGATCAAACCAACGGTGTCCATATCTGCTTCGTTGTCTTTTGCCAAAACATGAAAAAAGGACTAATCACCTGAATCTCTGGTGTTGAGAGTCCATTCCCACAGTTCTCCTCCCCTTTCCAGCAATCTTGTTTTACGGCCGGTTGTAAAGTTACAGTATCACTGATGGTGGACTGTGCCAAGTATCATTGTAACGCCTGAGTTTCTTTTCCCCTGAAAATGTGTGAGAGAATTGGGTTTGAATTTCACAGGGGAAGAAGCTAGGGCTACATTCAACTCTAAATAAAGCAGGCTGCTGTGTTCAGAACATCATTTTGACCGTGTTTGTTCCCATCATGTGATTTGTATTGTGTTTTCCCTCTGTAACACGCTAAACCATATAGTTATATAAGTAATATGACATGTTTAATGACTCTTTGAAAACAAACTTTTCCAGTAAGAAGTTAGAAACTAAAACTAATCCAAAAGGAAGAGATTCAAGTTTAAGTGGTAAAATAAAAACACATATTACTAAACATCAAATAATAACAATTCAATCATTATCAAATAATAATCAGCCTGGAAAAATGTAGTGCGTAGGCAAGCATCTGACTCAACATTTATAGTGATATATTACATAACACTGTGCTACCAAGGGAAATATGGATCTGTCTGAAAAACTGAAGGCAGAAAAAGCACAATCGGAGGTCATTAAAGAAGAGCAGTGCAAAACAATTCAGGCCTGGAACATCAAAGCTGCACCGGACCAGGATTTCTGCGCTGAACAGAAGCTAACGGCTGCTGAGAAGGAGAAGATGCTTTCCCTGAAGGTGGGGCAGCCGGAAGATAAGATCTCTACTTACGGGAAAGGGGATTAAGATCAGACCGTGAGGAAGTTGATGATGAGGAAGCAGAAAAAGCTCAGGAAGGCTGGAAGAAAGTTGCTCATTACATTAACCATGGCATTGGGCTAAAAAGTAGAAGATAATGCTAAACAAAAAATAGATTACATTTGCAATAGTTGAGAGCATCACTGCCTGGCAAAATGAGTTTTTTTAAATCATGCCTAGTTTTCTATACTGTAACAAAAATGAAGGACGATATAAGAGAACATCTGTGTTCAGGCCTCCACAGAGATCCTAATGAATGGGACCCCGGTGTGGGCAACCCTTCCTCACAGCTACAGCAGGATGCTAATAATGCCAACGTCGAAGTAAATGTGTAAATGTTAAAAGTCAAAGTAGTGACTGCAATAATATAAGACACTGACAAGCCAAGAAAATAGCAGTTTGAGAGTTTCCTGCTGCCTCACACTCAACACCTGCAGACCGACAGGACATGGATCCCCTCTTGCTTTTAATTTAACTACATATTGACGCCGATCTTCGACCTCCAATGACGGTGTTTAATTGTCTGCCCGTCTGACCGTCGGTCAGCTGTATTTTTTTCTTTACAGAATCAGTTTTTACTGCCAACCAAAGGATGCAATGTTTCACCCCACCAAGTGGTGAAGTATTGCTCTCATCTATATCAAACGGTTACTCAGTTAAAACAGGGCATTGTGGTTATGGGTTGGTCGTTCTGCCTCACAGTGAGTGAGGGTCGCAGTTTTTAACCCACCATCTGCCACATTCATGGTACTTCACACAGCTGTCTCCTCAAACACAAACTCTGAGCTGCTGCAGGGGATCAGGTGATGTGCTAACATTGAGTTTAAGGTCATTTATTCACACATCGATGTGTTAACTTTATTGTGTTTGCGAAGAAAGATATTCACATTAATGTATTTCTTTGCAAATTGTCTCTGCAAACTGTAAAATATTTTAATTGATGGTTTGAATATTAATCGAAGTAGCTGTTAGAGCTCCACTGCTCTTCTCTTGTGTTACCTCAACGCTCAGGTGTAGAACAGAGTTGTCATGATCCTTGTTTTGTGTCTGTTTCCTGTTTTACTTTTGAAATGTTTTCCCCTCTTGTGTCATGTTTAGCTTCACTCCCTGTCTAAGTTTACCTCCTGTGCCTGATTGTGTCATTGTGTTCACCTGTTACCCCTGTGTTTCTCCTCCCCTTTCCAGCTGTGTCTTGTCTTGTGACTACCCTTGTGTATTTAGTCTTGATTCCCTTTTTGTCTCTTGTTCGGTCGTCGTCTTTCCCGAGAGTCTGCTCCCTGTGGCATGTCCTGGTCTTCCCTCCCTTGTCTTCCTGCATCCCTTGGTTTGTCATAGTTTTTATTTGCTACTTTTCTGTTTTTTTGTACCTTGCCTTTTGTGTTTTGTTAACAGCTTTTATTTAATGAAGCTCGCTTTTAGTTCAAACCCCCATACCTGCCTCCCCCTTGTATCGCTGAATTTGGGTCCTGCACCATAAACGTGACAAGAGTAGCCTCACATGCAGTTACTTCTGTATTTCTACATCTCCATTCTCAATCTGCAAGTCAGAGTGAACACGTAGGCTGATTTGACTTCTCCATTTCTGCAGATCTCCATTTCTTCAGAAATCAGCCTCCTCAATCTGCAAGTCACAGTCTAAGAAACACTCAAAATAAAAAGGTTACAAATTTGATCCAAAAAACAAACAAATAGGACAAACCTTTCAGAGTTCATATGTGCTTTTAATCAAAGTGAATCAATAATAATGCTTTAAAACTTAAATGGGCATCACATATACATATTTTGGAAAATGTATTGATTGCTATTTTCTACAATACACCCATAATCAACTATTACGCCCATATTACACCTTAATACACTTCTGTAACAGCCCTATTTCACCTTTATTACAGTCATCTTACCACGTAAAGTTACAGAGCGGACTCGGGAGTGCTGAGGCACTTAGTGTGTAAAAGTGGCCAAAGCTCCAAACCAGCTCTGCATTAATATCAGTACCAGAACGGTGCCGGGGGTTTCATGGCCGAGCAGCTGCATGCAAGCCTTACATCACCAAGCACAATGCCAAGCGTGGGATGGAGTGGTGTAAAGCACGCCGCCACTGGAGCAGAGGAAACGTGTTCTGTGGAGGGACCAATCCAATTCTCAATGCCAGGAGAACGTTACCTGCCTGACTGCATCGTGCCACCTGTATAGTTTGGGGGGAGGGGGATAATGTTATGGGATGTTTTTGTGGGGTTGGCCTCGGCCCTTAGTTCCAGTTCAAGTCATTCTAGACTATTCTATGCTTCCTACTTTGTGGAAACAGTTTGGGGAAGACCCTTTTCTGTTCCAGCATGACTGTGTCCCAGTGCACAAAGCAAGGTCCATGAAGGCATGGCTGGATGAGTTTGGAGTGATAACTGGACTGGCCCGCTCAGAGCCCTGACCTCAACCCCACTCAACACCTCTGGGATAAACTAGAACGGAGAGCCGAGCCCTCTCGTCCAACATCAGGGTCTGACCTCACAAATGCTCTCCTGGATGAATGAGCAGAATTCCAACAGACACAGTGCAACATCTTGTAGAAAACCTTCCCAGAAGAGAGGAAACTGTTACTGCTGCAAAGTGGGGACCAACTTCATATTCATGCCTAAGAATTTGGAATGGGATGTCATAAAAGCTCCTGTAGATGTAATGTGTAGGGGTCCCAATACTTTTGTCTATATAGTGCAGGTGGCCAGTGAAGTACTGGCAGTTCAGTGTGGCTGTAAACATCCCAGAGGAACAGAGGAGATTGGCTGAGGCCTTTTATAATATCGAGTGTAACCCTAAAACTTTTGTGAATCAAAATAATGGGTACATAGTAGGAATGTTGTTGTGGCAATTCTTCAGAATAAGGAATCCCAAACCGGAAAAACTTTAAATTTAGCCAATTTATATAACACACGTCAGGGTAACATTCTGGTCCTCTACTCCTGGCTTTCTCCATGTGGTGACAAATGTACAAACAGTAACAACTATAACAATATCTTGCAAAAGATCAAAAATACGGTTACAGGAAAATGGACAAGCTACGCCTTTGTGTTTCATACAGTATTTACTGGGCACCCGAACAAGCCAGCTACTGAAGCTGAAATCAAAGAGACATTTCATAATCTTAGAAAAGTAATAAACGACGACAACATTTTCCGTTGTTACAACCCAATTAATAGCAGAGTACTCAAATGCGTCAAGTGCTTCCAGACTGTAGGTGCCTCCAAAGAGAAAGAATGAGTGTTTTCAAATTAGGAATAAATGTGTGAAGGCCACAAGAGGATCTGATAGGGGCCTAAACACAACTGTTCATTAATGCTCAACAATGCACCTGCTGCTTTAAACCGTTGACCTTTGATTACAATCAAAAGTCAACGGTATTATTTTGAACTGCCATACTTTTGATGAAAAACACATAAAGGCAGGGGAAACAGATGTGTGATGATTTCTGAGGGGAGCAATTAAAAAAAACCTACTTCTGAATATATTTTAACCCTAACCCACAAGGCAAAACAACAGCAGAGGAGAAGAAAATAGTGCCGCACCATAATGGCTCTACTTGTGATCCAACATGAGATCTTTCGGTCGCATTGATCGATCAGCCCACCCCGAACACAGATCTTGTTTTTTGGAACATATTATTATCAGATCAGTGTTCTTCCTATTCACTACTACACAACAATGTGTGTTAGAGGAGGGTGTGTGTAAGGATATAGTATTTCAAAGATGATAGTGTGCCAACATTAGGATGAGGGAGGGAGCCGAACAATGTAATCAAACACACAGGGAGAACTTTCCACACTTTCCACTTTTTAACAACCTCTGATACATGTGTCTGTATCTAAAAATTCTAAAGGCTTTCAAATCCCTTCATGCAAAGAATGAAAAAGAGTGCTAGCTCAGTGTCATCTTTAAAATGCATTAGACAGTTCGACCTGCAGGCTCTAAACTGTGCGATGAGAGTTGTGATGTGACGGACCAGAGTGACTTGAGGTTAATTTACCACAAACTTCTTTATTTTAGTCAATGAACTTGAAACTAAATGTGAACGATTCCTTTACACAGAGAAAACCACACTGTGTATCACTGGGTATTAAAACGTGTGGAGTATAGATAGAGATTTATTTTTGAGGAAATAAAAAGTAATTCATGTTAGAGAACAGGAAGATTAATTTTAGCCCTGCTGTCTTTACTTTAGAAGTTGTTCAGAATGAGTTTATTTACAATGCATTCAATTCAACTCTCAGGTTGAATCTTTCACAGTGCAATGGAATTCAAAGATGCAGTTCTGTGCACACGCTGCTCTGGTGATAATCAAGTCACTTAAGACACAAAACTCCATGCACTTCATTCATGCCTTCTTTCAAAGTGGATAGAGACTTACAGTAATTCAGGAATTCACGGAAACAAGCAGGTGAGTACACATGCTAAGAAAGAAGAAACACACACCACAAAGATACAATAGAGTAGTGGAGTGATCACGTATTTTTGTAGGCCAGAAGTTAGCATTAAAAAAAATCGATGGTATTTGCCCATTGGATTTCGGGTATTGCAAAGATATTACAAACATAGGGTGGAGCTGATGTTTAAAGGTGTGGCCATGGTCTCCCTCTCCTATAAAGGTTGTTGGTTCAGACCGTCTTCACCGCATCTTGTTAACTCCTCTCACTCAGAGCAAAGAAGAGGAAGAAGGCAGACGCTTTGGAGCATCCATCAGACAACTCTCTCTGACAGACAGGTAAACGAAACCAGGGAGAAAACATAGAGAAACTTTGACCCTTAACCGACTGCTGGGTTTTATAGTCTGCTTTAGATACTTACAAGTAGATTTTGAAATACAAATCTGAGGTACTTGTACTTTACCCAAGTATTCTTAGTTTAGGCTACTTTATACTTCTGCTCCACTACATTTTAAATCCCAATATTGTATTTTTCACTCCACTACATCTATTGACAGCTCTTGTTATTGGTTGATTATAAACCCGATTTTGAAAGAGTGGATATTGTAGGAAAATAATTTAGAGTTAGGCACCAATATGATGTGTTCTTTAAATTAATGTTATTAAAAAACAAATAAGTCCTTATTTTGGGGGACAGGTTTCATGCCTTACATGAGCCTACATTCTTCCTGTCAGCCATCAGATATCATTACACAGTGATCGTGCTGATTCAAAATAATTATGGATGATAAAAAGTATTAAAGTAAAAAGCACATAACTGTCATTTCCACATAAAGCCATTATTCTGTTTTTGTCTTTCCTGTTGTAGGTATTGTTCAGATTGATAGACCCTGCGAGGAACAAAAAGGTGAGGAATTTGGTACTCTGATAGTTATCATTAGTTCATCCAGAGAAAAAGAATGTTTGCTGTTTCTGTGGATTTATGATTATTAATGTTAAAGCTTCAGATAGAACTGAAGTTCATTATTATAGCATAAAGTCCTACTTGCATGAAACCACTGCTTAACAGCACTTCAGTTCATTTATTCCACAACAGGAGCTATAGAGTTAAGTGTGATCAGTATCAAGGATAATAATTAAGAGACGGATGTGTTTCTTTTTCACTTGCCCTCTTTCATGTTTTAAAGAGTGTCCATTACTGGATCTGTGTGCAGATGGCTGGCCTGTGTTGGATTTCTGTGCTGCTGGCAGTCAGTCTGTCTATTGGAGACTGTGTCCCATTGGATCTAGCTTACGTTACAAGCATTGCTGAACGCATCGAGACCAAGTGAGTCTATTAGATTTTAGTAGAACAAAAAAGATATACATTCTTAAATCTTAAGTCTGCTGACTTTTAAATAAGCTGTAGTTCAACAGAGATCACTGAGGACTGATCAGTTTATGAATTCCTCTACGCTACGATCCAAATAAAGCGTGCAGCATGCATACTAACCATTGTGTATGAATACTTATACTCTGACAAAAGCTAATACTCTGTGTCGGTTTTCTTTGACAGCTACCTAATCCGAACTGGCAGTTCAGTGTGGCTGTAAACATCCCAGAGGACCAGAGGAGATTGGCTGAGGCCTTTTATAATATCGATTTTAACCCTACAACTTTTGTGAAACAAAATAATGTGTACATAGGTAGGAATGCTGTTGTGGCAATTCCTCAGGTGAAAGAATCCAACAACAGAAAAACCTACACTGATCACGCAGAGGCACAGGTACTGGACAATTTAGCCAATTTATATAACACACGTCAGGGTAACATTCTGGTCCTCTACTCCTGGCTTTCTCCATGTGGTGACAAATGTACAAACAGTAACAACTATAACAATATCTTGCAAAAGATCAAAAATACGGTTACAGGAAAATGGACAAGCTACGCCTTTGTGTTTCATACAGTATTTACTGGGTCCCCGAACAGGCCAGCTACTGAAGCTGAAATCAAAGAGACATTTCATAATCTTAGAACAGTAATAAACGACGACAACATTTTCCGTTGTTACAACCCAATTAATAGCAGAGTACTCAAATGCGTCAAGTGCTTCCAGACTGTAGGTGCCTCCAATCAAGTTCATCTTGAGAATGAGTGTTTTCAAAATTAGGAATAAATGTGTGAAGGCCACAAGAGGATCTGATAGGGGCCTAAACACAACTGTTCCTTAATGCTCAACAATGCACCTGCTGCTTTAAACTGCAGGCTTATTACATCGGCATGCTAAGGACCCAAACACATCTTATCTTTGGTCCAAAAATAATCAACATAACTTTAATACATTTCCTTCAACATAACTTTGAGGTTTATTTAATGTTTACCAGAACTTTGACTTGTTTTGGTGTTGTACTATGTTAATGTTGTGATTTACCTTCTGACCTTATTGCAGTTTGGACTCTGTGTTGGTTTGGTTTGAGAGGCCTTTTCCGTTCTATCCAAAGAACAAACAAAAAAACCCAACACAACACACCGAATAAATGAAGGACTGCGTAAAGTTAAAGTTTCGCACTTATTTAACGGCTTAACAATTTAAGGAATTATAGAAGGACATTTGATATTTGGTTTGCAAAACATATTCTACCCTATTTCAAAAGGTCAAAGAAATGAATTCAATGATGTTGTTCAATGATGTTGTTCAATGTATATCAACCTCAGTTATAGGATTGAAGTGATTTACTCAATGCTTATCTTAAACTTTACCAAATGTTTTCTGCTTTTCCTGATTAAAGCTTTGCTAAGCATTCACTCTGGCCGTCTGTGTGTCAATCATTGGGAAACTCATCACAAAAGTGATGTTTGATAAACTGAGCTATGTAAGTTAAACATTAACTAATAACTCTACTGCATAGCGTACGCTCACGTCTGATGGGAGGTATGCTATAATAGTCAGTATACAAAACAATACAATTAAACTGCAGCACTATATTATCAAAAATGATGACAGTTTATTGGCAAATTATAAGGGCATCCTCTCAACGAATCACAACTCAAGTATCTCCGTGAAGCTCAGTGCAAGTTCAACCAGGAAGACCGTCTTTATATCTGTCATTCACACATTATATATTTCCATCTGATCACGCTCACCCTCTCAATCAGTGAGCTGGGCCGTTCTCTCCCCAGCTAAACCTATCACTTCGCCTCTACTCCCACAAGCCAATCACAGTGCATTGTTAAACCTTTAAATCTCCGGACAGCTGTCACTTCAGGTGGCTCGACGCAGCCCTCCTCCACCCCTTTCACCTCCTGTTCCTCCACTTCAAGCTTAAACCACTCCTCTTCAGACGGACCTCCATACATACACGTGTAAAGCCTTTTTGGACCTATCTTTTACATTACTGTACCTTGGTCAAATCCCTTAAGGCCTTGGTAAAAGTGATGAATACCTTTTGAAGGTTATTATGGCTGCAAGTATACCATCATCAATTCTATCTGACTCCAAAAGGAGAAGGGGGATAAATACTGGAACACAATGGTTATTGCTATAAACATCTAGGATCTTAACAACTATATTTTATTTAACCGGAACTCTGTACATTGTGAACTGTACTATACTACATTATTATTTTGGTTTGTACTGACTGTGTTTTGCTGTCCCAGTCCTCATATGTCCTATGTTGATCAAAACAAAGTTAATAAAAAAGGTGATGTTCAGCGTTCACTGATATTTACACAACGGATCAAAAACATTTTCTCTGCTCCAATATTAGAATTATATTTTCCTAAAAGGTTTGTATTTATTTAACTTACAGCGGGTGAAATAAGTATTGAACACGTCACCATTTCTCAGTAAATATATTTCTAAAGGTGCTATTGACATGAAATGTTCATCAGATGTCGGTAACAACCCGTGCAATCCACACATGCAAAGAAATCAAACCATCGATGTCCATAAATTAAGTTATGTGTATTAAATTGGAATGACACAGGGGAAAAGTATTGAACACATGACGAAAGGGAGGTGCAAAAAGGCATGGAAAGCCAAAACACCGCTAAAATCCATCAGTAATTAGAAACATATCCTGCCCCTTGTCTGTGCTAATTAATATCAGCTGGTTCAGTCCCAACTGATGGCCTATAAAAAGGTCTTTCATTACCAAGGTGTCACACGAGAAAGATCTCATGATGGGTAAAAGCAAAGAGCTCTCTCAAGACCTTCGCAAACTTATTGTTGCAAAACATACTGATGGCATTACAGAAGGATTCCTAACCTTCTGAATGTTCCAGTGAGCACTGTTGGGGCCATAATTCGGAAGTGGAAAGAACATCATTTCACCATGAACCAGCCACGACCAGGTGCTCCTCGCAAGATTTCTGACCTTTTTAAAGGCTTCCTCTTATGCAGTCAGTAAACACACAAAAGTGTTCTTCATTTCTTTGGAAGTTATTATCATCAATCTGCAAGTCACGATGAAGCAGCAGACTGGGCTCAGCAGAAATACTGAACAAGAAGAAAAAAAATACTAGAAATAGAAACTTACAAAGTAGTATTTGAATACCAAATAATGCAAACCCTCGAATAAAGTACGCTTTAAAACTATTTTCAGTTATTTGAATGATAATGAAAACCAATCTCTCCTTTAGGGCCATCATGGGCAAAAGTCTACGCAAGAAAAGGCAAACGCAGTTTGTTACTGATTTTAAAATGACTCTCACTACCAGAAGGGATCGAAAGAAGTCTGCACTGTACATTTAAACACTTGGTAAACGTAGAGTAGAGGAAAATAAAAGAACCGCAAGAACAGTCTGGAAAATCCAGAAAAGCACATAACTTACTGTTATGCAGCCTTCAAAACCATGAGGCAACACATATACAGTATCTGATATTTGATATCCAAAACTCAAGATGATAACATGTCCCACAGCATGATAACATGTCCCACAGCATGATAACATGTCCCACAGCATGATAACATGTCCCACAGCATGATAACATGTCCCACAGCATGATAACATGTCCCACAGCATGATAACATGTCCCACAGCATGATAACATGTCCCACAGCATGATAACATGTCCCACAGCATGATAACATGTCCCACAGCATGATAACATGTCCTACAGCATGATAACATGTCCCACAGCATGATACCATGTCCCACAGCATGATACCATGTCCCTCAGCATGATAACATGTCCCACAGCATGATAACATGTCCCACAGCATGATAACATGTCCCACAGCATGATAACATGTCCCACAGCATGATAACATGTCCCACAGCATGATAACATGTCCCACAGCATGATACCATGTCCCTCAGCATGATAACATGTCCCACAGCATGATACCATGTCCCACAGCATGATAACATGTCCCACAGCATGATAACATGTCCCACAGCATGATAACATGTCCCTCAGCATGATAACATGTCCTACAGCATGATAACATGTCCCACAGCATGATAACATGTCCTACAGCATGATAACATGTCCCACAGCATGATAACATGTCCCACAGCATGATAACATGTCCCACAGCATGATAACATGTCCCACAGCATGATAACATGTCCCACAGCATGATAACATGTCCCACAGCATGATACCATGTCCCTCAGCATGATAACATGTCCCACAGCATGATAACATGTCCCACAGCATGATAACATGTCCCACAGCATGATAACATGTCCTACAGCATGATAACATGTCCTACAGCATGATAACATGTCCCACAGCATGATAACATGTCCCACAGCATGATAACATGTCCCTCAGCATGATAACATGTCCTACAGCATGATAACATGTCCCACAGCATGATAACATGTCCCACAGCATGATAACATGTCCCACAGCATGATAACATGTCCCACAGCATGATAACATGTCCCTCAGCATGATAACATGTCCCACAGCATGATAACATGTCCCACAGCATGATAACATGTCCCACAGCATGATAACATGTCCCACAGCATGATAACATGTCCCACAGCATGATAACATGTCCCACAGCATGATACCATGTCCCTCAGCATGATAACATGTCCCACAGCATGATAACATGTCCCACAGCATGATACCATGTCCCACAGCATGATAACATGTCCCACAGCATGATAACATGTCCCACAGCATGATAACATGTCCCACAGCATGATAACATGTCCCACAGCATGATAACATGTCCCACAGCATGATAACATGTCCCACAGCATGATACCATGTCCCTCAGCATGATAACATGTCCCACAGCATGATAACATGTCCCACAGCATGATAACATGTCCCACAGCATGATAACATGTCCCACAGCATGATAACATGTCCCACAGCATGATAACATGTCCCACAGCATGATAACATGTCCCACAGCATGATACCATGTCCCTCAGCATGATAACATGTCCCACAGCATGATAACATGTCCCACAGCATGATAACATGTCCCACAGCATGATAACATGTCCCACAGCATGATAACATGTCCCACAGCATGACATCCATATCATTTAGCTCTATTTCCAGCTACAATCAATGCACACAAAGTTAACAAATCAATTCAAGGTTTAGATATTATGGATTTCATTTGTGGCTTCTTTTTTTTTCAACAAATGTCAAGGAACGCTTCCAGTTTTATCCCTTTCCCACCAAACCAGTTCCAGTTCTAGCTCCATGCCAGTGCTCTCCTGATTTTCTCTTTTATTTCGCCAACTTCGCTCACAACAACAACAACAACAACAACAACAACAACAACGGAGGACTGTGTCGGGTCGATGCTCATGTTGCTGTTTATCATACAAAGCCAGATTTAAGAAATAACTACTTCTCCAACGTTGTACTTCTCTCCAGAGTGTCGTGGTTCAGCGGCATTTAGTCTGCCGTTTACTCACAGCAGCATCCGCTGCAAAGTGTTCACTGTCTGACTGTCACTGCCTCTGACGTAAGCACAATGTATTTAGTTATTGGTTCTTGATGGGTAGTCGAGTGGGGCTGGATAAGAACAGTTTTTTGGGGCCAAGAGCCAGCCCAGCTGTGGTGGAAACACAAAGAACCGGTGCTTAATCGGGCACTAGCTCCGAACTGGCCCTGGAACCGCTTTAGTTGGAATGGGGCATTCTATGGAATCTCACAGCAGACCTTGGAAAGATCCTTTCTCCTTTTAGGGTTAGGGTGTGGAGGGTCTTCAAGGCTAAACAGTAGAAGTCCAACATGTTGCACCATGTGTCTCTTGAGTAATAATTCTAGTAATTATTACTCAAGAGACACATGGTGCAACATCAGATATGTTTTGTTTTTTTCATAAACAGCTGGAGAGAGACACGATAAGAACAGGAAGATTTTGATTTAGGGATGAATGTACTTGTCATCCACCAAGCAGAAGTTATGTCTGCCGATGACTAAGCCGTCAGTAAGCAAACCCATCTCTCTGCTGCAGTTTGTTGCCATATAATATGTTTTTGTTTGTTTGCTGTTGCACTGTCTTTGACCTAAAGGCTGCATCTGGTCTCATGGACACTACTAGCTTATTCTACTCAGTCAAAATGTAAAGCATTCTCTCGTAATAAAACGTTTAGTTTAGTTAGCAGAGCTTCAACTTGTATTTAAATAAATCATTTGGTCAATTTTGTGTTTTAATGTTTTTAATTGTGAAAAATGTAAATGACTTGCTTTGTTTTGATTTAATTCAATTAGTTATTAAGACAGTATTAAGACTGACTGTATACTTTCCTATCATCTATAGGGATCTCAGCACTGACTTTACTCAATTGGAAAGCTTCTGAGAAGAAGACGATAACATGTCTCATAGCATGATATCCATGTTATATAGCTCTATTTCCAGCCACAATCAATGCACAAAGAAAGCGTTTCATCCTCTGATTATATACAACAACTTGTGTCTTACGAGTATTCTTAATCCGCTTACGTTTAAATTATAATAGCAGAAATGTGCTAATCGGTATTCAATTCCAAAATTATAAAGGCTTCTTTAGCAGTGATGGGCAAGTTAATTCCAAAATGTAATACAGTACATATGACTTATTCCTGTCTTTATAAAGTAATAAGTTACATTACATTACTACTGTCTCTGAACTGTAATGCGTTACACTACTTTTGCGTTACTTTGAGTCACTTTCACCAAAATAAACGCAAAAGTAGGGCTTTAAATGCTAACATGTAGTTTATTGCAGCTCATTAATTAAAGCTATCTATCTATGGCAGTATGCTGAAATTAAACATATCCTCCGTTTAAGTGGGCTGAATAATATGTGATACCGGTAACATGACGTCTCTGTGTGTTATGAGTAACATGTCAGTGGAGCCTCTGCACGGCCCTGTAACCTGCTGTATATGAACGAGTCTCTATGGCAGCGTTAGCTCACGTTCTCATTGGTGTGTTAACGGGGACTTGGCTGAAAAGCTTTCTAAAAGCCGGGGATTCCACAGAGGACAGAGGCTGCAGATATTCAACACTCTGCCACGAGTCTCTTAACTTCTTGGGGTTCAAGAGGCAGACCCAGAGAAAGTGACCTTCTGTTGCTTCGGTCTGCGCACACTCCTGTCTCTTTTCTTTTCTCCGAGCCTGCAGCTCTGCATTGTGAGCCTGCACCTCTACATTGTGAATCTGTTTCTGCAGCTCTGCATTGTGAATCTGTTTCTGCAGCTCTGCATTGTGAATCTGTTTCTGCAGCTCTGCATTGTGAATCTGTTTCTGCAGCTCTGCATTGTGAATCTGTTTCTGCAGCTCTGCATTGTGAATCTGTTTCTGCAGCTCTGCATTGTGAGCCTGCAGCTCTGCATTGTGAGCCTGTCTCTGCCGCTCTCTGAACTGATAGTAAGCAGGCTGAGTTACTATTCTACCTGCACAATTATTTCTCTGGTGTCGGAATGTCTTGCGATGTTGGTGAACTCATAGAAACAAAACACCACATCATTTCGGGTTAAAATGTGTTGTAACTGCGTTACTGAGAGTTGTAACGGGTTTTATATTACTCAAGTTTCAGAAGAAATGCGTTATATTACTGCGTTACAGCAAAAAGTAATACATTACTGTAACTCTGTTACTTTTGCAACGCGTTACACCCAACACTGTTCTTTAGTGCCGCCTGCATGCTGGAGTTTGTTACAAAGGTAAGCAGATTCCAACTCATGTCTAATTACTCCTTCAATATTGCTGTTAAAACAACTCAAATCTTCAAAATCTCCTATCAAATACATAGATAACCTTTGACCTGATGTTGATAATGTATAACCTTTAACCATATTCATTTTGACTTAAAGATGAATATATACCTTGATGCCACTTCCATTAACCTCAAATCATGCTGAGACCACACCTCATCCCTTCTTCTAATCTTCCTCTTCTCCTTTTTGAGAGACATGTTCAAATAAGGGTATGATGAGGGATGAGGGGTTTGGCCATGTTTTCACTGTCTTCTATAAAGAACAAGTTCCATCCCTCCGACTGATCACTGCAGATGCATCTTCCTTTCAAACCCTGAGAAGAACTCATCTACAGAGCATCCGTCAAACAAAGTTTCACATCGAAACAGGTACATGACGAATGAATAAAAATGGAGTAAATAGTCTGAAAACTATGGCAGCTAATGATGAATTTATTCATGTTTTACTTTAAGTCTGGCAATCCAGAACTTGAAAATACTGTATAATCTAAGAAAATGACAAGCCTTACAAATGAATGATCCATCAGGCAAAATCATCGGTCAAATAGGTACACATGATTTGGTTTTCTCACTGATGTGGAAATGTTGTGGTTTTTTGTTATCAAGCTATAAACAAAAAATAATAAAGAATTAGAGCATTTTAGAAGTGCAATAATAAATGTCTGTTTGTTTCCTCTCTATAGGGTGTTGGAAGAGGCCCATCCTGCGGGCACAAAGGTAATTTATGTTCCTAAGTAGGTGTTTCATTACCAGCTCCTTTGTAAAACACATTATAAAACAACTTGTATCCCAAATTGTGTTAAATGAGCAAAACATTTGATGTTTCTTGAGTTCTTTAATATTATCATTGTTCATTATCTGTTTGGTGACTGATGGTTTCTGATCTGTGTGCAGATGGCTGGCCTGTGCTGGATCACAGTGGTGCTGACCTTCTTCATGTCTGCTGGAGATACTTTGGCTGATGTGGACCAGAGCTGGTTAAAGAGTGTCATAGAAGGCATCAAGAATGAGTGAGTACACAAAGAGAGTTGCTCTTGTCTTTTCTGATGAAGACAAGCGCAAACGAGCAAACGGTTGTGTAATTAATTCATCCCTCATACGTTAAAGCCCCCCCCCCGAAATTAAATTGAATGGCATATGATAGGTCATATAGGGTCCCTGAACCACAGCTTATGAATGTTATTCATCCCTAATATCGGAAAAGGGCCCTTAAATCTGTTAGAAGGTTATGTAGGATAAACCATAAAGCAGGGGTTCCCAAACTTTTGCAAGCTGGGCCCCCCTTTCGAAGGTTAGAATATTGTCGAGATAGTCTAGTTCTCGCTGCTTCAGTTTTTAGTTTAGTTTAAAGATTGTTTTTTTTCTTTACCTTGGAGGGGTGGTATGGCAGGCCCATGTCCGCTACTACTCTTACTATTTTAAAATCCAGGCTGAAAATTGAGCCTTTAATTGAAGTGTTCTTATCTAACACTGCAGTGTAATTTTATTCATGTATTTTATACCTGTTATGTTTATATTATTATATTTGCTCTTAAATGACTGTTTTTAAATGCCATTTTATAATGTGTTTCTGCTGCGCTATATCTTAATGCTCTTAATATCTTTCATGTTTGTAAAGCACTTTGAATTGCCTTGTGTTGAAAGGTGCTATATAAATAAACTTGCCTTGCCTATGGCTGGCTCAGGGTTCCCTCAGCTTTTGTTCTTTTTGGCCAGTTCATCTGTTCAACATAGTTTGGGGATTTTCTTGCAAACCTTAGTGGGTCTGGAGTCCCAATGTGTGTTGCGGGTCACAACCCAGCCAAAGATGATTCTTTATGCTGTGGCCTTAATATTCATTGACTCATTACAATTCTAAACGTGTGTGTGTTTGTACTTTCACAATCCCAACTTTCTATCTAACATATATGGTATACAAATATTTGCATACATTCTCATCACGCAACTACATTAACTCAATTCATCTTAAGTACAATCCTTTTTGCTTTCATTTATTTTAAACTTCTGCATTATTTTATGTCTCGAAATTCTCAATTCTCTCTTTTCACCTGCATGCTTTTCTATGCAAACGTATTTAATGATCATTGTTAAAGATAGCTAATCATCTTATTGCTTTTTGCTTCCAAAAACTACCTGTAACCACAATTTTCATTACATGTTCTCCTTTGGCAGGTATCCCCTCGGTGACAGCTTCTGTGTGGCTGTGAATGTCCCACAGAACCAAGACATAAATAATCTACAGCAAGTCTTTCAGGATGACCCACCAGACAAGGTCAAACAAACAGTTTCAGGGGGGCAAGTATACCAGGGCGCACGGGTGGTGGCAGCAGCACAATCAGAGGCTGTGTCACAAGTTCTAAAAAATGTACAACCCTTCATTAAAAACAGCAAGCATAACTTCCTTATCATCTACTCTGAAGTATCCTCATGTGGGCTAACCTGTACAACAAAAGAAAATGAGATTAAGAACATCATTAAGAACTGGAGAGGTTATGCATTTGTGTTTTCCAAACTAGGCAATGTTTCTGCTGCAAAGACGCCTCAGATTGCTGAATCCTTAAAAAAGCTGGGGATTTTGAAACTTGGGCTTGACAAAATATTCCGTTGTTATAACCCTGATGAAGAAGCGTTTCAGTGCACCAGCTGCTTTTCGGGTGGAGATGTTACACCTTCATGTGTTGCGAACAATGTTTGGTCAAATGAAGAAGAGGGAGCAGGCGAGGCACCAGGTAAAGGAATGGGGGAAGGCATAGGCCCAGAAATAGCACCAGTTGAAGGCATAGGGGAAAGCAAAGGCCCAGCACCAGGGAAAGGAATGGGGGAAGGAATAGGCCCAGAAATAGCACCAGGGGAAGGCATAGGGGAAAGCAAAGGCCCAGCACCAGGAATAGCACCAGGTGAAGGCATAGGGGAAAGCAAAGGCCCAGCACCAGAAATAGCACCAGGTGAAGGCATAGGGGAAAGCAAAGGCCCAGCACCAGAAATAGCACCAGGTGAAGGCATAGGGGAAAGCAAAGGCCCAGCACCAGGAATAGCACCAGGTGAAGGCATAGGGGAAAGCAAAGGCCCAGCACCAGGAATAGCACCAGGTGAAGGCATAGGGGAAAGCAAAGGCCCAGCACCAGAAATAGCACCAGGTGAAGGCATAGGGGAAAGCAAAGGCCCAGCACCAGAAATAGCACCAGGTGAAGGCATAGGGGAAAGCAAAGGCCCAGCACCAGGAATAGCACCAGGTGAAGGCATAGGGGAAAGCAAAGGCCCAGCACCAGGTAAAGGAATGGGGGAAGGAATAGGCCAAGAAATAGCACCTGGTGAAGGGATGGGTGGAGGCATAAATACAAGAAAAGGCATAGGTGGAAAAACAGGAGGCAAAGGAAAGGACAAAAGCGGACGAGTGAGCAGTTGCAAAGGAAAGAGAAGTTTTGGATGCAGGGGTAGGAGACAATGCAAGCGTAAGGGAGCCTGCAAGCTCAGACAGGGTAGGCATCGAGGAGGGCGCAGAGGCAAAGGTAGGGGACGGGGCAATGTTAAAAGACAGGGTAGGACCCGAGGACAGCGCAGAGGCAAAGGTACGGGACGGGGCAATGTTAGAAGACAGGGTAGGACTCGAGGGCGGCGCAGAGGCAAAGGTAGGGGACGGGGCAATGTTAGAAGACAGGGTAGGACTCGAGGACGGCGCAGAGGCAAAGGTAGGGGACGGGGCAATGTTAAAAGACAGGGTAGGACTCGAAGACAGCGCAGAGGCAAAGGTAGGGGACGGGGCAATGTTAAAAGACAGGGTAGGACTCGAGGACAGCGCAGAGGCAAAGGTAGGGGACGGGGCAATGTTAGAAGACAGGGTAGGACTCGAGGACGGCGCAGAGGTAAAGGTAGGGGACGGGGCAATGTTAGAAGACAGGGTAGGACTCGAGGACGGCGCAGAGGTAAAGGTAGGGGACGGGGCAATGTTAAAAGACAGGGTAGGCTTGGAGGACGGCGCAGAGGCAAAGGTAGGGGATGGGGCAATGTTAGAAGACAGGGTAGGACTCGAGGACGGCACAGAGTTAAAGGTAGGGGACGGGGCAATGTTAGAAGACAGGGTAGGACTCGAGGACAACGCAGAGGCAAAGGTAGGGGACGGGGCAATGTTAGAAGACAGGGTAGGACTCGAGGACGGCGCAGAAGTAAAGGTAGGGGACGGGGCAATGTTAAAAGACAGAGTAGGCTTGGAGGACGGCGCAGAGGCAAAGGTAGGGGACGGGGCAATGTTAGAAGACAGGGTAGGCCTCGAGGACAGCGCAGAGTTAAAGGTAGGGGACGGGGCAATGTTAGAAGACAGGGTAGGACTCGAGGACAGCGCAGAGTTAAAGGTAGGGGACGGGGCAATGTTAGAAGACAGGGTAGGCTTGGAGGACGGCGCAGAGGCAAAGGTAGGGGACGGGGCAATGTTAGAAGACAGGGTAGGACTCGAGGACAGCGCAGAGTTAAAGGTAGGGGACGGGGCAATGTTAGAAGACAGGGTAGGACTCGAGGACAGCGCAGAGTTAAAGGTAGGGGACGGGGCAATGTTAGAAGACAGGGTAGGCCTCGAGGACAGCGCAGAGTTCAAGGAAGGGGACGGGGCAATGTTAGAAGACAGGGTAGGCCTCGAGGACAGCGCAGCGTTAAAGGTAGGGGACGGGGCAATGTTAGAAGATAGGGTAGGCCTCGAGGAGGGCGTAGAGGCAAAGGTAGAGGAGGGGGCTACCGTAGAGCAGGGAACAGAAGCAGGAACAGAAGTATACGGATATAAAAAAACGTTTAATGGCCTGAGTATCTGAGCAGCAACTTAATGAACCCGAGTGAGCAGAGCAGTGCCTTAAGCTCAAAAGATGTGCTTGTTTCTTATCCTTCCCACAGATCTAATGAAATCCTTCTTCAACTATTAGAAACTGTAATTCCAGCTTCTATAAAACACCTGAGTTTTGGCAATGACACTGAAAGGATATTTTTTTATGCATTGACAAGGATGAGGCTGGAGCTATACTAAATTCTTGTTGTTATTACATCCCATAAAATGAGCTGTGTATTTCACAGCCAGTGTGTTTTACCTATCTCAAAACAATAAGGGCTTTGTTTTCCCCTTTCTTCAGCAAAACCAATCGAACAAATGATACTTCAAGTTTTCAAAGCCAAAGAAAATACTGGTACAATGTATGGAAACCTTTGCTTAAGGTGAACGGCTGATTTTCATTTTGTTTCCATTTTAAAGGGATGTTCTGGTCTTACCTTGATAAACTCAAAGAAGGGTTCATGTAAATAATCGTCAGTAACTTACTGTAACTTTACTCTGTACTTCTATAAAGTGTCATTGTATCAAATCTTCTGAATAAAGCTTAGCTCAACATCAACTCTTGTGTGTGTGTTTGTAAAGAAAGGTATACGAAGAAATTTTAAGTGGAATGAGGCATCATGAGTGGCACTTCTCCATTAGCGTTTCTATCAGACAACACAATCACAAGCCTTAATTATCAATTAAGATAAGATAAAGATAAGATGTACCTTTATTAATCCCCGTGGGGAAATTTGAGTGTTTAAGCAGCAACAGAGAAGAAGCAAAACGGCACAGGTTGGCACAGGGATATGAAACAGAAATCTGAAATTCTAAAACATATATATACAGAAAGTAACAAAAGTATTGTTAAAAATATGCACATGTATGTGTGCAGAAAGACAGTGCACGTCAAAGTTACTGTGCAAAAGTGCAGGCCTTATGTGCAGTCCGGGTTATAATCGGTTACATGGTTAACCCCTTGTTGTGCAGCCTGATGGCTACAGGCACAAAAGAGTTTCCCAGGCGCTTAGTGCTGTGCCGAGGTGGGATGAGTCTGTGGCTGAGCGTACTCTTCATCTTCACTAGCTCTGCATGGAGGGGGTGGGAGGGGTTATCCAGGATACTGTCAAGTTTCCTCCTCATCCTCCCCTCAGCCACCTCCTCCGGATTGTCCAGTTTAACTCCAACAACAGAGCTAACCTTCCTCACGATCTTGTTCAGCCTGTCAGCATCCCTTTTTAATTAAGAAGCACCATACAGATGTAGCCCCTCATTTCGGGCATCCCCACCTATGTGGGCTCGTGACAGGCACGGAGTCGGCCCTTGCTGAATGGAAAACCCCCAGTGTGACGTAGTGGACCCGGCTTAGACTTGTTACGGCCCCTTGATAAATTATATGGAAAACAGCCGCAATGGCTCATCGATCCACCAGGTGGCGCTGTAGCAACTGATAGCTAACTAAAGTTTAACATTGACACCAGTGTCAGAAGGCCTTTTTTTAAGATAAAGAAAAAAGGTAAAGTTAAAAAAATGTAATAAATAAAAACTTGAAAGTAGTATCTAAAAACAAATAGGACCAACCTCTTAGAATAAAGCACGCTTTAAAAAAATACTGTATATCCTCCAGAATTTGATGACCACCCAATTTCTCCAAGAGCCATCCTGGCTAAAGTCCCGTTGTACACACAAAGAAAAAGAAATGACACTGACACATCTCAGTGTCTGCGGCAGGAAAGCAGATACCTTAAGGGTATAATTGCAGCCAAACTGATAATAAAAGTTGAAAACCCATCCATGTAATGCACACAAGTGCTCAAACACAAACCCAAGGAGAAAACACAATCAGGTCATCAGGATAATCTGTTCTCAGATAACAGTAAACACATGTCTTAAACAGTAAAATCAAGAAAAGTTTCTGGTAATGTTGGTTATTATATATAATGCCATGTTGTTGCTGTAGTTTCAATCATGCTTTGGAACCTACTGAACTTAAAGCTAAATGTTTTGTCATTTATTTGTCTTTATTCAGAAATGTCCCCTGCACAGAAAACACCGACTATTATAATCTTTCTATTGCTGAGAAAAAGCAGAAGTAGACATAAAAGGTTAAGATGCCACTATGTTGATGGCATCACACCTCCTATAGAAATGTGCCTCCCTCTGACTGTATTCATTTGCACCAACACCCTGCTACCTTCAACATAGGAAGAGACAGATCCAGAAGCTCCATCAAATATTTCTTCAACAAAGGTAAATGATATACGATAAACGCAACACATTTGGGAAACATGTAAAGGATCTCTTTCATGTTTAAAATAATGTAAATCCTTTGTGTGCAGATGGCTGGCCTGTGTTGGATTTCTGTGCTGCTGGCAGTCAGTCTGTCGATTGGAAACTGTGAGCCGTTGGATATAAGTTATGTTAAAAGAATTTTCCAACCAATCTGGAGCAAGTGAGTCCATTTGATTTTTCGTAGAACAGAAAAGTTCAAAACCAATTATTGATGTGTGAATGCTTGTGTTCAGGATGCACAAAACCTCTCAAATTAAGAGAAAGCTAAAGACTTTTCCTTTTATTTCAGCTTATATTTAGGGCTGGCTCAAGCAAGCCATTAACATCCTCCTGGGTCCTTCATTTAATGTCTTTTATTGTATTATATATATTTGTCCACATTACAACTGTTGTCATTTGGATTGTCCATTTTACATTTTATGAATGTATTCAGTGTCATTTATGTTTGATAATGTTAAAACTGTACAGTCCCCTGAAACAAACGTGTACCTATATTTTAAGATGTACATGTATTTGATCTGATTCGAATGCAGTTCAAAAATCAACCAAATCTTCAAATGAAAACTGAAGTCTATTAATAGTCATTTATTTTTTGTTGGATATTGAATATAGTTACATGTTTGCTTATTTTTGTTTATGGATACTTACACTATACTCTGACAAAAGGTAATACTGTCTTTGTTTTCTTTGACAGCTACCTAATCAAAAACCAGCAGTTCTGTGTGGCTGTAAACATCCCAGAGGACCCGAAGCAATTGGCTCAGGCTTTTCCTAATATCAATAAGGACACAATGAAAAAGGAGGTTTTAAGTGGTAAAGTGTACAAAGGTAGCAATGCTGTTGTAGCAATTCCTCGGAAAACCACATCGGGAAAGGGGAAAGAATACACTGACCATGCAGAGGCACGTGTACTGGACAATATAAAGAACTTAGCTAACCGTCGTGAGGGTAAAATTCTGGTCCTCTATTCATACCTTTCTCCTTGTGGTGCTAAATGTACATCGGAAAAGAATAATTTCAATATCTTAAAAAAGATCAGGAATAACGTTAAAGGAAAATGGAAAAGCTATGCCTTTGTGTTTACTAAAGTATTTAAGCCCCCGAAAGTTACACTTTCCGTAACTGATATCAAAGGGGCACTTTGTAATCTAAGAAACGTCATGGTTGACGACAACATTTTCCGTTGTTTCCCAGGGATAGCAATGAAATGCATCAAGTGTTTCGAGTTTCCAGAAAACGCTGAACCTGTACAACAGTGTGTTGAAAACAAATGGTAGAAAAATGGGCATGGAGTAGAGACGTTTTCAGGATAACAGTTAGTCAGGTCCCACTGATGGGGACCGAGGCATTAACACAACTGGGTCCGACTAGAACGTTACTTTGAAAAAGTGAATTCATGCTCAACAACTCACTTGCTGCTTTAAACTGCAAGCTTACCCAAACACACTTGAGATCTTTTCTTTGGTCCTAAACATTAACCAACAGAAGCTTAACTTTTAGCTTCCCTTTTTTAATGTTGTTCTGTGTAAATATTGTGATTAATGTTCGGTTCTTATTGCAGTTTGGTCATAAAAGGACTGCGCTGGCATGGTTTGAGAGGCAATTTGTTGTACTATCCAATAATCCAAACAACAAAGAAAGGCCAACAAAATAACAGTACGCTGTGCTTCAAAGTCCGGAACCACACAACAAATTAATAACTGTAATAAACTGATGTGTTGGTCATATGTGAGGGCAAGAGTGTCACAAATAAATGGGGAGAATATCAATTTGGTGGTTGAAAAGTGCTATAAGTCTATTTCAAAGTAATATTAACTCATATTTTGTACTTTACATTAGTAATTACATTTTCAAATATTATTAGTAATACTAAATGTGAAGTTTGGATGTGTGACTCATTATTTATCAGATTCATATCATTGTACTCAACACTTCTGTAAATCTTTATCAAATGTTTTCAGTTTTTTCTGATTAAAGCTTTGCTAAGCATTCACTCTGGCCATGTGTCAATCATTGGGAACTCCTGCATCACAAAGTGTTATCTGTTAACTGAGCTATGTAAATGTAACATATCAAACTAACAAAACTGCTTCATAGCTTATGTGCTCACACTTAATGGGAGGTATGCAACCAAAGCACAGAAAAGGGTGTTTTATAGATGATATTAAACTAAATCCTCCAAACCGTACAGTTAATCATCACTTATCTTTAAACATTATAACTTTAATGCAGGCAGGAGTGAAGAGTGTCGAATTAGACGACAGTCTTTGCTCGGTGTTCCTAATAATCTAGCAAATGACACATTTCCTTTGCATCATTTTATTTTCTCTTTATAGAGGTGTTTGTGTATTGAACCTTGTGAGACTGACCGTTAGCGGCTGGATGTTGCAGTGGAAAAATGGACGCAGAGTTGAGGTGTCATACCAACCATGTTGAGTTTTATTTCAAGCAGCAAGAAGCACGAATTATTTAACAAATACTACGTCAATAAATAGTAAAAACAACATAAAACTCCAAATATGCCATGTCAAAATGTACTGTGCCAATCACACTAATAAAGTACAAACTGTTCACTGCTAAAGTGTTTGTTGTATAAAGTGCAAACCACATGTGCAATACTACAAGGCCCAAAGTCTGTCAGTCCAAAGTAATGAAGTAGCTTCGTTACAAACCTACAGTATGTTCCTTGTTACCATGTTCTTTAAAGGCTTCCTCTTTTACACAGCAAGTAACCCCCATCTTCTTCATTTCTTTAGTAATCATTATTCTCAATCTGCAAGTCACGATGAAGCAGCAGACTTGGTTAAGCATCACAAATTCTCAGAAGGCCTTTTCTGAGGGTGAACACAACGGATGAACCATACAGTCGGAGGAAATATCAGAAAAAACATACAAAGCAGTATTTAAAAACCAAATAAGACAAAGCCCTTAGAATAAACGCATGCTTTGAAATAATGTACATTACATCTAGCCTTTGAAAATAATGTTCTGAACAAAATGAATGATAAAGAACACCAATCGCTCCTCCAACACTATCATGGGCAGAAGTCCATCTATATACACACACAACAAAATATAAAGGACACTGAATCATCTTAGTGAGCTGCAGGAAAGAAGATGAATTAAAGGCACACTGATGAGAAGTTTAACTCTCGTTAGTGTAGACAACCAACGGGCATAGTGGTGTTGGTCCGACTTCCTATCTTTTCACCTTTTTCTCTGTCTGATCTAGGGCGCTTCCACAGTGCTACATTTTGTGTTCCATTCAGAGCACAAGTGCTACATTTTGATGCCAGTCCCCAGCTTTATGAACCTGAAAGTGTTTATAAGCTTTCAATTGAACTGCTATGAAGTTATGTCACTTTCTCAGGCAAGGAAGTATCCATTTACATTACAAATATGCAGTTTACTCACCAAAATAACGTATGTTTGGGAATTTACCCCGATGTTTGGAGCGGTGAGGAGCAGTACGAGAAGAAGGTTGTTGATTTTTGTTGATTTTATCATTTCTCCTGCTAGTTCTTATTGGATCAAAGAGATTACACAATATCTTAAACAAAAGAAGATAAGATTCCTCCAAGTGTCTGCTCTGAGAATCTATGCAGTTTGGCAGCCTTTTTCGACTATAGGAAGCTATTAATGAAACCCGAAAATTGATAAACCTTAAACATGTTCTTTAAGACTTTTATGATGCATAACAGGGATTAGATGACATTAACTAAAAAGACCTTAATAAAAATAGTCAGGCCTGAGAAGTGTATCTATATAAATCTATATTTTGGAGATCATGATATAATATTTGTAATATATTTTAGTCATGTACTTCTCTGAATTCACCAGATTGTTATTTACCTCTACACTACCCTACGGTTAAACCTACAGCACATATCTGCGTTTACCCTTCTGCTAGTAAGGGGGTAAAGGGTCTTTCTGCCTGAAGAGTACAAGTCTGAACTAATGTTTACTGAGAGTTACACACATGGTGCAACATCAGATGTGGTTTTTTTTAAATGAACAGATGGAGAGAGCAACGATAAAAACAGGAAGGTTTAATCTAAGAGTCATACACCAAGCAAAAGTCTTCCTGTTATCTACATCCCTCAATGACTAAGCCATCACCACAAACGCACAATGTCTGACATAAAGGCCACATCTGTTCGCACAGACGTCATCTTAGCTTTTGCACTTCACCAAATGTAATGCTCCCTTTTCCCTTTTGAGACCAAAAGGGAAAAGGGAGATAACAAAAGTGAAGTTTAGTGCAGAGCTCCCACTAAAACTTTGTTTTCCAACTTATCATTTGATTACGTGTTTTAGTGTTTTTTTCCCCGTGAAAAATGTCAATAACATTTTCCCACAAACGACATCTTTATATTATTTGTGGTTTTGATTGGATTACATTTATTCAATTTTCCGTTAATTGAGTAATCGTTTTAGCTCTGTGTCAGTTAGTAATGCTTTGTTATGTGAACTCCAAGAGAAGGAGCCTCTCTGCAGGAGTATTATGCCTAACCACGCATCTGTTCTTATAGCCTCATGCCAACATTAGCAATGAGCTAACCTTTTTCGGTGAAAATAAATTGCAATCCTCAATCTTTCTACCTCCCTGCAATCCCCTCAAGTACCCTTAGGGTTCCCTGTACCCCCAGTTGGGAACCAGTGCATTACATGACATTCTGCATACTGGATTTTGTGAGGAATACATCTACTTTATAGTGTTGTGAAAACATCCTGCCAACAACTCTTAAAGATAATATTTAAACAGATCGTGAACCTTCACATTTGTACTAAATAGAGCATTATAAAGCAAGTCAATGACACATCTATTTATGGTAGGACTTTGCATCTACTTCTGTCTCTCTAATCAAACTCGTCAAAAAATCCCATGTTTTTTAATAACCACATGCATACTGGAAGTAGAGCCAATTCTTCTGTAACGACTACTTAAATACTGCTGTGAAAATATCATCAAACAAACTGTATGTTTTTTGACCAGATGTCCAATACATTTAACCATAATCATTTTGACTTAAAAAAACATCATAGCATACATCGATGCAACTTCTATAACCTCAAATTAACTGCTCAAATCATGCAAAGACCACAACGTATCCCTTTTTCTGATCTTCCTCTTCTACGTTTTGAAAGACATGTTCAAATAAGGGTATGATGAGGGATTGAGGGGTTTGGCCATGTGTTCTCTGTCTTCTATATAATATGTTCATTCCCTCCGACTGATCACTGCAAAGCATCTTCCCTTCAAACCCTGAGAAGAACTCATCTACAGAGCATCTGTCAGACATCTTTATCCATCAAAGCAGGTACACAATGAATTGCAATATATCATCTCAGGGCACAATGGTCGATAACTAATGATTATAGTGATCTTGTTTAATCATTAATGATCCAATGATTTTTATGATTCATTATTTGTTCTGAGAAATTACAAAAAAGTGGAAAATCTAAATTTATCAAAATGTCACTGAAGTACATTTCAAATGTATTTCTATATATATGTATTTCAAATAATAAGCACTGCAAATGACGAGTCAGTTGGCCAATGAATTGCTGTCTTTCCTCATCATTTTATCTCTATAACGGAAATTAGTACTTCTTTTGTAATTGCTGCAAAAAACGTTTTTTAAATAAGCAAAAAAATATATTAGGAAATAGTTTTAACGTCTTTTGTCTCCTTTCTATAGGGTGGGAGATCAGGCCCATACTGCAGGCAACTAAGGTCATTTATGTTCTTAAGTAGTGTTTAATTATCAGCTCCTTACTAAAGATATTTAACATTGTTTTAAATGTGCTGAACACTGATCTGCCTCTCTGCCGACAATAAGCTTTTTTCTATAGAATCTACATGTTATGTTTCTTGAGTTCTTTTATATTATCATTGTTCATTATCTGTTTGGTGACTGATGGTTTCTGATCTGTGTGCAGATGGCTGGCCTGTGCTGGATCGCAGTGGTGCTGACCGTCTTCATGTCTGCTGGAGATACTTTGGCTGATGTGGACCAGATCAAGAATGGGTGAGTACACAAAGACAGTTGCTCTTGTCCTTCCTAATGACTCTAGTACTAATATTACAGCTAGTTCTGCTACGAATGCTACTACTCCTAAAGTTGTTATCTAAAACTCGAAATGAACAGATTTCACCAAGAGAAGAGAATGTTATTCCTTTCACATTCCAACTTTCTATCTTCCATATACAGTTTATAAATATTTACATACAATGCAACTTCTGCAATATTTTACATCTTGGCTCTCTTGTTTTTACAAGGTTTTCTTTGTGTACGTATTTAATTATCTTTGTTAGAGATAGCTAATCCTATTATTGGTTTTTACTGCCAAGAACTGCCTGTAACCACAACGTTTATTACATGTTTAGTTTTGGCAGGTGTGGACTCGTTGACAGCGTCAGTGGACTTGTTAGCTCTCCATGTGTTGCAACCCCTGCCCCATCAAATGAAGAAGAGGGAGCAGGCGAGGCAACAGGTACAGACACGGACTCAGAAATAGCACCAGTTGAAACAATTGGTCCAGACATTGGCGGAGAAATAAGAACCAGAATACTTGGTGGCAGGGGAAAAAAGAGAGGCGGACGAGTGAGCAGGTGCAAAAGAAAAGGCAGGGGCAGAAAAGGTTGCAAGGGTAAAAAGCCCGGGAAAAAAAGAAGATGGCATAAGACCAAAGGAGTGCGCAAATACAATGTTGGAGGACGTGGCAGCCGTAAAAAACATGGTAAAAGCAGCAGCAAGAGTAGAGGCCAGCGTGGGTGGGGACTGCTATGATACTGGTAAAGAAATGACTGTTAGCTCCGGAGAATCGGAGCGGCAATTTAATTAATCTTATTGAGCAGAGCAGTGTCTTATGAATAAAAATATGTGCTTCTTTCTTTTACTTACCAACAGATTTAATGAAACCCTTCTCGAATTATTTGAATGTTTTATTGGCATTGTCTATAAACACCTGAGTTTTGGCACTGACACCGAAAGGATTCCTTTTAGGGGGATTTAAAAAGAATTTACATTTTTGTTGTTGTGATCACATCCCATAAAATTGCCAGTGTATTTCAAAGCCATTTTGTTTTGTCAAGAACAATTTGTTTTTATTTTGCTAGTTCTTAATTAATTCATGGTGACGACCAAACATCAAGCACCTTTCATGCTCTCAAGGCTATGAATGGCTTTGGTTTCCACCCTTCCCAAACAAAACCCATCGGTAAAAAACATTGCTTAATTGAATAGAAATACTTATATGTTTGGAAAGGCTACACAACAAAGGTAAACCCTTGATTTTCATTTTGTGTTTTTGTTTTAACGCGATGTTCTGCAATTTTAAACTGAGTCACCAAAGAAGGGTTCATGTAAATTATACTCAGTATCTTTAGTAGTTTTATGATTGTTCTCTGTACTTCTGTAAAGCATCATTGTACCAAATCTTCTGATGTTTTAGTTCTTTCTAAGTAAAGCTTCGCTAAGCATCAACTCTTGTCTATCTGTGAGTCAATCATTTGGGAACTCTTGGATTCCATAAATATGTAGAAACCCTATCAAGGGTAGATTTATGATTGTCTATAATTTAGTTTTTGACAACAAAGGATTGTCCTTTGACTGCAGCGTCATGTATATAGTACAACGGCTCATTTCCAGATAGACGTGGATTTGTGAAAACAAAACTTGGGTTCAGGTGTTTTGTCTAATTGTAAATAAACAAAGTCTTGGCTTTCAGAATATGAAACTTTTGTTGCCAAATGTACACGATAAATACATTTTTGAAGCTTGTAAAGGGAAGATGACAAACACCTGTCAACTCGCACTTTGCTACTACTCAGAGCCGCTGTAATTTGCCCCTACACCCTGTTGCCAAGCAACGCTTATTGTGGTGTCCTTTGATAAGCAGGTAGTCATACCATTAGCTATAACTAGCTAGATCTGATCGATATGGACATAAACACGAATGAATTATAACCTGACGCGCGAGAGAGAAGGATCAGTGATCAGGATCAGCTGCTGCTGATGGAGATCACCTGCAGCTCCGCCGCAGTACGGACGGGTGAGCAGAGCAAAACACACACACTTCAAGTTAGACCACACACATGTAGCTATTTTATCTACCTCTCCAACAGAATGAACTACTTATAAATACACGTATTCTCTGTGGTCTGGTGGGTCACTCATTACTGGATTAGCGAGATGCATGACAGAGAGTTATTTAACCGTAACGGCGAACTACATTACACCCGACTGTCACTGGAACATGCAAAGCCACGTCCTGCTAACTCCCCCAATTTACAAACAGCACACACGCACACATCTGGCAGAGGAACTGAAGGAGGTAGTTACAGAATGGAAGATGGAGAGGCCAGGAAACAAAATTCCAGTCGCAACAGATATCTGCCCTTTCTGCAATGCAAGTTCATTTTTCTGAAAGAAAATATAAAAATACAATGGATGTAAAAAACTGACAAGCAAGTCCTAATGTCAAGCTGCGTATGGGAATAGTACAGTACAATTCATTTTTGAAATGCTGCACCTTAATGTTTATTTTATTATATTTTGCATTTATTTGAGAGAATATTCACAGTTTAATAATAATTAAAAACCCCAAAACATATTTTATGATCATTTTTTCTGCTGTACCAAAAATGTACCGAACCGTGACCTAAAAACCGAGGTACGTAACGCACAGAAATGTTTGTGAACCGTTACACCCCTAATTCACAGTGAATGATGACAGGGAATACAAAGAAAGTGAATACAGTAAAAATAAGCTCAAATTCACTCACAGAGCGGCTCAACTTTTTGTTTTCAGTCATCGTTTGAAGTGGGCAGGAGATCATTCAGTCGATGAGTGAGAGTGGACCAGTCCCTCCCATCAAAGGCTGGCCACACAGCAACTGTCCACTTGTTTCTGTCACATCAAGAAACATAATAGCACTTAAATAAAAAGGTTAAGTTTGACACAAAACAAGAACGTAATTTGACTAGCAGAGGACAACAATAACCCTGTTTCTCTGCAGAGAAATTACCTTTAAACATACTTTCAAACAAAAAGAATCTATACTATTAGGCAAAGTCCTTATAGGGACTTGGGGGTCCCTGAGCAAGGCAACGTTCCTTACACTGCTCCCCGAGAACATTTTGGAGTCGTTTTGGTGAGGCTGCTGAATCCATTTCAACATTTTCAGGATCTAAAAAGGTAAGGTGACCAGATTTCTGAAACAAAATCTGGGGACATTTTCGGTTCAGAGGCGTAAAAATCTACAAAACATGTAGTGATTTTAAGTTTGAAAAACTAAAACGGGGACACTGCCCTTACCGTTTATAAAGCTGTTTTTCTCACCCTATTTCTCCTAAATTGCAAAGGAATTGATTAACAATGAGGGTTTTTTTCTCTGATGATAAAGAAGCTGAGGTTTTAGAACATCCATAAAATCAGCTGTAGGCCTTACACAGGTATCAGCCAGACAGAGTTCACCCAAATGAAGGCGTCCTCCTTACACCATATGATTTTCATAAGATTTGAGGAAGACTTTTAAATGGAAAATGCCCCAAAGGAGCAAACAGCTACAACCTGGCATGATAGATTTCCTCTTGTTGTACAATATTAATGTCTTATTGTGAATGGCCCCTAACTCTAAGCCAGCCAGAGTGCTACCGACACTGACAGGCTGGCACAGGTACGTGATGAATAGTTTTTAATAAGTTTCCAGTGGTTTTATTTAATGACACGTTGCCAACTACCTCTAAGGAGCGAGAGTGACACTGAAATGTCATAATAATAAAACTGTGTGCCAGAGTTACTAAACAGTTGTTTGTAGCATCGCTGCTAATAATGTTAGCAATAGCTGTGACAGACAAAAACCGGGGACAGCAGCAGCCTGGGACAGGTCACTGAAAACGGGGACGTCTGGTCACCCTATAAAAAGGCAGCTTTAACCAGAAAGTGGCCATATTTGTACTGTCGGTCGACTGATTTAGACTACCATGAGTAGAGTTGCCACCATTGGATATAGATGATATAGATAGCACAAAATTACAATTATTACCTCTACTGTAGACATATGTTCTTCAAACAAATAAGCAATCTGTGAAATCTAAATGACCCATCCCCTAAATCTTCAAAATCGACCCAAAGCTAACCGTTTAAGTAAGCTAACCGCTAAAGTAAGCTAACCGCTAAAGTAAACTAACCGTTTGAATATGCTAACCGCTAAAGTAAGCTAACTGTTAAATTAAGGCAGCTAAGCGTTTGAATATGCTAACCGCTAAAGTAAGCTAACCAATAAAAACTTAGACGACCGTTTCCTTCAAAGATAAACACGAAACAAACTAAACATTGAACGCAGGTTAATCTTACTTTCGATATATTGACAATATTTGCATATTCACACCAAAAAGTTTCATTCACCTGGAAAAACAGGTAAAAGCAGGAGTTTTAAACATCTCTCAATTTGACGTGTTTCAAACAAAGATGGCAGCCAGAAGTTTGAACTTGCAAGTAGATCACATTGAAATATTGATCAATATCGTTAATATGCAGAGAAGGGAAGAAACTACATTTAGTAGTACTGTAAGTACTGTACTTAAGTACAATTTTGAGGTACTTTATACTCCTATTCCACTACATTTCAAAGATAAATGATGTATTTTGACACTACACTACATTTATTTAATAGCTGTAAATACCATTAACAAAACGCATGTCTAAAAATAAGTTTTGAAATCACAAACCTGTCAAATTATTTAAATATTTTATTAAAAAAGTAAATCAGAACTTGGTCTTCAACAGTAATTTTTGCTGATGCAACACTGTCTAGAAATGTCATAGGCCTACTTTGAAAAATACACATGAAAGCCATTTCTCTGCACAATGATTACTTTTTGCTGATAATACTTTTGTCCTTTATTTAAGATTTTGAACGCAGGATTTTTTACAATATGAACACTTATTCTGTTATTCTAAGTTAGCTCATTTAATTTAGGTGGAAGTGTTGGTAAAAAACATTGTAAAAGTCTAGCGGGTTAGAATGGCCAGTCAGATCTAAAAATGTCCTCTCAAGTACTGTTAATATAATATAATATAATATAATACAATATATATTTCGTTACCTGAATAATACCTGAACCCCCTTATGGAAATAAAAAATGAGCAATTAAACGGTTCAAGCACTGTAAAACTACAACTCCCACAATGCCATCTTGTGCCAGACTTCACGTGATTATGATCCACCCATGTCATGTGACCACACTGACAAGCAAACATGGCGGATGTAGAGGCAACGAAGTCTTTGAGCGGACTGTTGAATGGAATAGCTCAAAAAGTGTATTACAACAACAGCGAAATCACAGAGGAGCTGCTGAAACATGAGTTGTATCACGAGCTGTCGCAGGAGGAGTTCAAGGCTTTGCATGAGAAAATGAAAGCCCTCATCAAGGTAATGAATACAGACCTTCATCCTGAAAGTACTGCAGAAATATCAGCCACAATATAATGTTTTATTGTTCTGTGAGCGTGATTAATATAATAACTGCACATATGTACAAAACAGTTTTACTTGTAGTGTAAGCAGTAAGCAGAAAAGGGGACCATCGGTGTAATGTAAATACATACTAATGCAGGCCTGCTTAGTTCAAATTCGAGGTTGATATTTACAAAGAAGCACACGGAAAGAATATGTGCAATATCAGTTTCGTACAGTGCAAGCTATTGTGCAAAAAATACTTAAGGAATAGTGAAAATGAGCGCAGTCCAAAGGTATATTTGTTGTAAAACTGGTCTGATGTAAAACTGATTGAACAGGTAGATTTCAGATAATAATAAGTATTGTATTTGAATCCTGATAATCCTTTAAAGTCTGAACTGTAGATGAAAACTTATTAAAATGAGATGTTTACATGCATTAGTCTTTCTCTGTGTCTCACCTGTAGACAGCAGGGGGCAGCACTGACATACATTACATTACAACCACAGAATGACACAAGGAAAGCCAAGAAAACAACATTACAATATGTCACAACAATCAATACAAGTAACATACAGGTTCAGTTAATACAAATGTACTGTATTTATGGGAAAAAGATACAGTATAAAGTTGAGATTCACAAAGACAACACTTCAAATGAGTTTAATCTGAGAGCATCAGTGAGATGATGTGCAGATTTTTTATTTGAACTTTATTACATTTGTGGAAAAATATGAAATGGCAAACAAAAACAAAATAGCAGTACGTTTGACTTCCTGTAACTTAGGTGTTGATAGAATTTTGTTCTGATAGTAGTGTTATTCTTTTGTATGTCTTTGAGTGGAATCGTCTCACAAATATATACAATATTAATCCATTGTAAAAATAAATATGTTTCCAAGATTCAAAGGCTTTATTTTCATATGTACAACAAATTCCAACTCTCAGAATTATTTTTGGGACAAATAAATCCTGAAAGTGTGGTCCCACGTCCCACTGTTTCAACTCCAGCTTTGTCAAACACCTTCACCTGATCCTCCTCTTCCTCTCCTCCATTTCTCAGTCTATTGCCACAGCAGACATGGACCCCTCCCAGCTGGAGGCCTTCCTCACAGCGCAGACGAAGAGGCAGGGGAGCGGGGGGCTGAGTGCCGAGCAGGCCGCCGCCCTCTCTCGCTTCTGGAAGAGCCAGCGGGTGCGGGTGAGGGAAAGCCTGCTGTCTCAGAGCCGCTGGGAGCCTGGCCTCAGGGGCCTTTCCTGGAGGGTTGACCTCCACACTGCAACCAGCCGGGGGGATGCAGCACACAGCGGCCCGGTGGCCCTGATGGAACTGGAGCTGGGCCGAGCGGGACAGGTGAGACTAGTCATTCAATGTCACTTATTCTGTGTCTCAATTTACGTACTTATTTAACATTCACAATTCAAAGGCTTTATTGTCATATGCACAGTAGCTACACAGAAGGAATGTGGTCCAAATGGAGGGCGAGGGAGAGCTTTAAATCTATGTCGGACAGGGGAATAAATATGGTCCACTGATGTGCTGTTGGTATCTCTGCAGGACTTTCTTCATGTTGGCAATGTTAAAAGTGTCCGGCCACAATAAAAGCCGCCTCTGGCTATGAAGTCTGTGCTTACACTTTATGTTTTGAGTGTATAAGTGCCTTATGCGTACCCTGATGGGGCACCTAAACATTGGGGTTTTTCCATTGGATTTCAGAATATAGCAGAAAATAAGCTCTGTAGCAAACTTAACTTTATGATACTCACACAAGTGGGATGAGCTCTACATATTAACACCAATAAATGCAAAGTAAAAAGGTATTGTTAGGCTACAAAGGAAATACATCACGGTCACATGACTTCACGTCTCCACCGCTCAGCTAACGGCGGCTAATGTTTGGTGTGATGACGTTTGGTTGTCTCATTTAGATACTCTGAAGTTTTTAGGACACATAGAAGCTTTGGACATTTAACAACTGGTGTATTTACCAATCGAATCAAACATGGACGTCTCTTCAGTTTGTGTTAACTACAGACATTATAACCACAAACACATTGAACAATCTGTTGACTTTGAATCAAGGGAACTGGGAGTGCTCAGACAGAGAATGTGCTTCAACGCCTGTCTGCAGCATACTGTGTGTGTCACTGACTCATCATTTGAAGTGTTTTGGGCGTGACATAGTGAAATGGATTTGGCACGTTAGCAAACAAAATGGAAAAACTTGCTAGCCACAAACAAGCCCCAGCTTCCTGTCCAGGTTGATAACAATGGAAGTGCCTCTTGTGCGATCGAAACAACTCCAGGAAAGAAATGATGAACCCTGACTGATGCAAGTTATAATCCTTTATGACTGCACTGAATTCTCACTTACGCTTTGAGGGAACATCATTCCCCTGTTTAACAGCTGCAGTATTCCAAGTTTTATCATTTAAATTGAAAGAAAACAAAACTATAACACAACAAAACAGGGTTATGAAAGAAATCATGGTTTGGTTTAAAATAAGTATTTTTTTATAATGATTTAATTAAACTGGATCTGATTTAATTACACCAAATTAAATCAACTTTATTCATCCCGAATTGGGATTTTATTTGTTATAGCAGGATGCTAACAGGCATTACACATTTGTAAAAAGTATAATAAAATAAAATAGAATATTGAAAAGAGAGATACGTCTACAGTATAGAGTTTTTAAGTATTACGCCATATACAATTATACAGAATAAGTAAATAGACCAATCTACTAGTTCTACTTAAAACCTAAATTGTATAAATATTGTGTACTTACATTGGAAGTGTTGATTAAATGTAAATGCAGTGAGTTGAAATGTTAAACATAGACATTGTAAATATAGATGATGCAGCAAGAAGTGCAATGATAAAAACATAGTTAGATGACTTCAGAAAAGCAGCGGTAAACAGGAGGGTTTTCAGCCTTGATTTAAAATAACTCAGGGTTGGGTTGGGATAGACCTCAAGGTTTGTTGCAGATCTGCAGAGCACAAAAGCTAAAAGCTGCCTTGGTGTATTTGGTTATGCCCCTGGGGACGATGAGTAAACCTATTCCCCGTGATCTGAGAGCTCACGGTGAGAGTTTGAAGTGTATTCTTTGTTTTATTAGAAGTGCAGAGCTGTGAGAACTGGGGCGATGTGCTCAATTCGTATAGCTTTGGCGAGGACTCTGGCGGCAGCGTTCTGGATGAGTTGTCTGATTGATTTCTTACAGAGACATGTAAAGACACAGCAGTAATCAAAGGCATGGACCAGTTTCTCTAGACCGTGTTGAGACCTGAGTGTTTCAGTCTAGCTGTGTTCTAATTTGGTCGAAAGCTGATTTTGTAATTCCTTGATGTGGGTTTTTAGAAAATGAGGTCAGAGTCCATAACAAAACTGAGATTTCTGACATTGTGTGAGGACTAAATTGTAGACATTGGACTGATATATTCGTCTGGAAGAATGAGGGAACATAACATTTGCTGTGTGATGAATGCCATGGGGTCCAGATGTCCTAAGTAGATTAAAGAGAATATTTGTGTGTGTGTACAGCATAGATATTTTGAGCATGCTGACAACCAGCAGACCTCCATCCTGGGGCAGATATCACCAGGCTGTCTGCAGAGCTGTTCCTGTTCAGCACTGAGTTTGTTTCTAAATCTTCTACATCGGGTCTCGGGAGTATTGACCTCCTGCGGGCACTACACACAGCAGAAATAACCATACCTGCTGTGATGACATTTCTACAATTGGCAGTGACGCGTCTACCCTGTGGGTTGACTTTTTTTACTCATTTACACGCTTTAGGGAGACCACTTTCATCCAGCCGACTGTACCCGGCGTACTTTAGTTTAAGGGAGCACTGCAGACGGTGAGGGTCTCACTTTTATTAAGTTAGGGCGAAGCTGATGTTGACATATCAATATTGGGTTAATGGAAAGTGAAGCCTGATCTGGCTTCTCAAATACTACCATGACTTCCTGCGGCTCCTCACAGTTATTTTATTAAGGAAGATTATATTCAGGAAAGGTAAAAACTGTGTTCATGATATGGACACAATCCCGGTAAGAATCCAACAAAGTGAGGATTTATTTCTTCTTTTATTCAAAGCGTTTTTCACGTAGTGTCTTTATTTTTTGGTTAACAGAAGCTGAAGAGACTTTTAAGTCAAATACAAACATCAGTAAGAACCTCACTGGTGAATTTTGAAGCTTACTAAATGTCATCGAGTTGATCACTAGCCACCTTTAGCTTAGCGGGGTTGATGTGAAGTCATGACTCTTGACCGTCATGTAGTTTGTTTATTGCCTAACATTATCGTTTTGATCCAATGGAATAATACAATTGGTTTTATGGTGTTCTTGACTGTAATATTTTGTAGGTAAATCTGAAAAATGGACCAAAACGTTTGTCTGGATCTCGGTTGCTTGGGTTTTTTTATTCTGAAAGTGAAGGTGGTGTCCTGGTGAGGAGTAGAGTGTGATGTTGATGACACTTTCAGGAGTCTTGTTCCCATTCTCTTTGACCCAATCTGCAGCTCCCACAGCGCAGAGAAAGCAGGTCAGCAGACTGGATTATACTTTACTATTATTCAATCACGTCTAAATTTAGCCCCAAAATGCCTGAAGGCTGCAGAAGTAGGTGGAGGGAGTCACATTCAACATCAAGGTGTCCTTAAACTCTTACATCCCAGTGGAGCTGGAAGAGACGATGCCCTTCATCCGTGTGGAGGAAGTTCAGACTGGAAACAAGGCCAAAATCTTTCCATTTGATTATTTATTAGGATCATTATTTTTAGAAAGAAAATCAGAAATTAAAAAAAATATTCAGATCTTTTAGGAATTTCTTTTTAAAGTCGGAAATTCAAAAAACTCGAAAATTGGAAAAAAAAGAGAAGTTTGGAAAGGAAAGAAATGGGGAGAGAAAGTGTGAATTCAGAAAATTCAGAGATTTGAAGCTAAAGGCAGATTTTTGGGGAAAAAGTGATACATTTGGTAAAATTATGGGACCTTTTTAAAAGTCGTCACTTAGTCTGACTGTGGGACCCTGCAGACTCCAGCACAAAGACTTTTTAAATATCTGTGTGTGTGATCGCACCATTCAAGACATTTCAGTACAACATGAAAAAAGTACTGTGTCTTACTTTGATAAAAAATGTGAAACTACAGTAACTGGAAAGAATACCAGTATACAAATATGTATATATATATATATATATATATATACATACCAAACAAGTATTAATAAAGTATGTATGGGCATTATTAGCAGCTCCTGTTTGCACGGTGAACAAGCATGCAAAGAGAACTATCCATGGATCCCTTTGATACTTTAAATGTTGATATTTATCAGGCAAACATTCTGTCTTAGTTGTTCAAAGCAGTCGTCAACCATACAATATTTGAGGTATAGGTGGTGTCATTAATTCATTCTACTGAAATATATCTTCATTAATGTCATTGGTGCTATTTATGTATGGTTTCCCTTAGTTTTATACATGCTTGTTTTTATAAAAGCCATGTCTATATTTTCTGGTTCTTGGCTCATGTGTCTATTTTTGACTCAAAGTCAATGTCTGCAGTCTGAGTTTTTATAATGTGTTTTATTGAAATGTCGCCTGCCTCTCTCAGGACTCAGAGTTCGTGTGTCTGGAGTTTGATGAAGCCAAGGTCAACCAGGTGCTGAAGAAGATGTCTGATATCCAGGAAAGCATCGACAGAATCGTTCATCGAACCTGAAACTAAAAGAGAGCTTTTCCTTCGGCAGCAGAGAAATGTGAAGGTGGGATTCTGACGGAGAGACGAAGTCAGACCATCTCGAGCTTTCTCCTCCGGAAAATTTCCCTCTGCTGATTTGCCAGGATGGATCCAGCATGGCTCTGCCCACAGACTTTAAAGGCATCCCGTGTGTGAAACATAATCCTCATTTCAATACAACTTGTCATATAGACTCGTCCACATATTAAGGGTCTTGTTGATGGACCAAAAAAGTGTTGTTTTTTCAACCAACACTAACTCAAAGTGCCAAACGGTTTTTTATGAGTGATGCTTCTTTATGCCCTTTCTGAAAGTGTGTGTTAAAGCAACATTTTCAAGCATTTTCTTTTCAAATACAATGAAACAGAAACAAAAGTCGTTAAAGCAAACACTGCAACCTAATTTGAAAATGATAAAGAGGCTGATCTTTAAATCTAAAGTCAGACAGAACATAAACTGTTGCTTTAGATGGAAAGTGCATTTAAAGTCAACGCAGACATGTTCAAGAACTCAAAAGCATTGATATTAATAACTTTGAGTTAAACAATTTTCCTCTGATGCTGTTTCTCGAGAAGCAAGTGTTACAAACAACGATAATTTGCATTCAATCCAAACGCCTTAGCTACTAAATCATAAAATGCTAACATTAGCAGAAAATGATTGTGTCAATATTCTGAATATGAATTTTAGCATTTAGCTCCAAAAATACTGATTCTGTCCCACTGGAAATGCTCACTAAGTAGCTAATGCTTACAACATGTGAGCATTTCATTCAAACATTTAATTCAATACAACTTTATTCATCCCTACAAGTGAATATGTGATGCATAGAACAACTAAAACCTATCCAGGATATTACTGAGATGTTAGCAAGGTAGCATAAGCGTTTAGCTCAAGGTGCAGCTGATAGCCTTCACTTTAGACTGATGAACGCTTTCTGTTGTGAACATTATTTGTCATGTACCCGAACAGAGTTTACATCGTCCTGTTCCTTTAAGGAGACGGCATCATCATCCATTTCTGAGCCTAGCCTGGTGTCAGGTGGACTGCCTGCAGGGGCAGATTTCACGTGGCCCATTAATTCTTAAGAGGAACAAAAGCCTGCAGGACCTCAGCAGCACTTGAGCAGTTTGATTGAGGACTTGATTCGTTAGTTCAGATTAATAGTAGCTATTTATATAAAGTCAGTTAGTTAAATCTGCACTCAGATCCAGTGGGATGCATTGCCTCCCCTAAAGGGAGAGTTCAGATTTTGTGGGGTCACAGGAAGTACTGTAGCAACGTACTTTGGCACAGTTTGGATAGACAGAGAAGGATACCAGCACAGAATGTAATCAAGCTGTGGACGGAGGGGGCATCTAAATCTATTTAAGCCACCTTTAATCTATATCAGTGTAAGTGTGCATTTGGAATCTTTTCAACGCTTGACAGACCTTTTTTTAAAGAATATTTTTGGGCAAACACTGCCTTTATTGATAGTGAAATGGGTATGAAATGCGGCAAATGGATTTTGATGCCTCCATCTGGAGACCAGTACATCGGCTGCTAGCTCCACCAAACTAGCTACACGGTGGCCCCAAACAGCTCTCTTACTGAAGTCCTTTTCTATGCTCTCTGCAAAACCACTAGACTCCATTCAGAGAAAATGTACTTTTTACAAAGAACAACCGAGTTGCTGGTTGACTTCTGCCTCGATCTGTGAGTTAGTTTCTGTTCATTTATGACTTTGGACGAGTAAACCTTAAAAACGAGTCACACAAAAATACTGTTATCGATGGAGTCTGCAGGCTTTGAATTCTCTAAATTAAGTTCTCTGTTGGAAAGGGCTGTCTGATGGCAGATTCAAATATACAGTACGCTTTAAATAATGACGATTTATTTTAGATGGCTAACAAAATGTAAGCTCCTGCCTCCTAAAGAATGGCCCTTTTCCCCAACTTCTGAGGGTGCTCAAACCACCAAACTAAGAATGATATTAATTAGTGATATTGCTCCAGAGGTGGGTGGCACTGACAAGCAATACAATGATTGATAAATAAACTCTTAAATCAATAAAGTATAAACCATAAAAACCCTGCTTTTGCTTTCAGGCCAAAAGATTGCATTTACAACCCAACCCAAGATCATGCTAGGAGAGTAATGTGATGAATGATACTCTATTCTATACTGTCTTAAATGTGCTCACACACATATTTCTGATTTGTAATAGTTATTGTGTTTTGATTCAAGTGTTTAGTGTTTGCTGGACATAAATGCAAGAGAACCCAAACTATAATTAATAATATAAAGGAGATCTGTCAGTGCTTGCTGGGTGCAGAGAAATATTCGTTTGTGCACGATTGAACTTCATTAATCATTTTGAAGGACTGCTCAATGTAAATATGTCCTTGTATTTGTCATTATTGCTTTGTAATAAACTTCTAAGACATCTTGTTGGAACTTCTCGTCACTTTTACTGCTAATCTTCAGCGTGTCGTGTCTGACTGTTGACGGCTCGATGAGGCGTGGGGGCGGTTTATCAGCTTGTGTTAACCAACAGCTTTGATAAGACAACTGCGACTTCAAGATACACTAGTGTTCTTTCAGCTACATTCATCAGTGGGTTCCTTTTAGATTTCAGTTTTCCACCCTCCTCCTGTCCAGTGAAAACACATGTTTCTCCAGATGGATAATGCATCGAAAAGTTGACTTCAAGAGACATGTGGTTCTCACAGCAAGCAGATATTAAAGGGGCCAAGTTAAGCTTTTGCTGTAGTGCGTTGTAGGTTTTTAGTGCATGTAAATGGTCTGCAAAGGCTAAAATCCCTGAGTTCTTTTCAGTTCAATTTTGAAGTTTCCATTTTGTGCAACTTTATGCTTTTACTCCACTACGTCTCAGGGGTAAGTATATATATATTACAGCTTTCAGATTCAGTTTAATAATACAAAATATTAATCAACACATACTCTAGTGTGCATTATTATAGGTTAAGACTAGTATTTATTTATGCATACATATATAATAATAAAAACACTTTTTCCAGCTACAACATTAAAGTAATGTACTGCAATGCTTAAAAAAAATATGAATTAATTCCATAAATGATTTGCAGGATAGAGTATTTCTACCCTACTGTATTACTAGTTTTACTTTAGTACAAGATCTGAGTATATCGTCTACCACTGCACTTCAGCCCAGATTGTAAGATGTTAAATTTAGAGGGGTATAAGGGGGAGGGAGGGGGGTGTTTTGCACTTGGAAATCCTTGAAACACTTTTAAAGTGCAGCCATGCAACCTGAGGGAGGAGTCTGTGCACAGGGGAGTCTCTCACTTCTGCAAACCTCCTCCACCTTTCCGCCAACAACAGAGGGTGTTATCTGTGTTGGATATTTAAGGACTTGCGAGGATTTCGTGGTTCCGTGAAGTTCGCATTTCAGTGAGTGAGGATTAGTGCGCAGTTGATCTCCAAAATACGCGCCGCGTGAAGGATAGGAGGGTGGGTTCAGGTGCACGAGCTGCAGCCTGTTGACCTGAACACTGCGTTTCCCTTTGATTTCACAACGAAGACGCGAGGGGGTGGTTTGAAAGGTTAGTTAGCCACAGAAACAACTCCCTTTGTATTGTTTTGATGCTGCAAATATGCGAAATAACCGAAAACTCACCTCAAGAGTTTGACCGCTGAGTAGATCTTGAAGTATAAAAACAAGGCGAGGTTGACTTTGAACTTTGTGTGTTATAACTTGCCTGACGTGTTGAATTAATCACGTGTTTATACCTATTGATTCTGTCTAATAGTGTGGAAAAGTGTTGTTCACTTCTTTCAGAATGAGTCTTATCCAATGCGTTAATGGGAAAAAAAAGTCGGTGTCAGTGCAAGCTACGGAAGAGGATTAGGGCCAAATGTGAACAGTTTATTTGAGTTCAGTCCACATTTGAATATCAAATTTGAACCCTGATAATAATATCAAAAGTCAGTTGCAATTTCTGATGTACATTTTTCAAATAAACTCCACCATTAGACTCCTGATTTATGATCAAAACACATGGAAGTAACCTTCATTCATTAACATATAAAATAACCTTCATGTACTTTATACACAGAATGAAACACTGAAATCTGTTCTCTCAAATCAGATTATCTTTCAGTAACAAGCAAACTCTCCGTCCTGCAATTAAAGTTTTACAGCTCTGCAGTTCAATAAATCATTTATATTTTATAGCTTTTATACAAAGTCCCATCACTATGTGAACGTTGGTCAGGCTCTGTGAAATGTTATTCATTTAGATTGGCCCTTTAATAAACTTTGATTCTCAGTGTTGCTTCACTTCTGTGTGATTGGTTTACTCTAAAGATATGCAAGTGAAGATCAAGCTGACATTACTTAAGTTGCTTCTTTGCCAAAATAATCCCAATTTAAAGCAAACAATATCCCTGCACTTGCTGAGTTTCTTCCCGGTTAACGTGTCTTTGTGTTTAACTGCAGATGGATCCACAAACAACAGTCTGGTTCTTCTTGGAGACGCCGTTCTCCGGCCTGCAGCTCCTCCACATGAGACCTGGAGAGCGCTGCGTCTCCACCAGCCCCTACTGACTAACCTTCCACAGTCTCAGGTAATATACAGCCAACATGTCATGTGACCTAAGACTTGCATTATTATACACGAGACAAGAGGGACGCACCTCTTGTGTGTATTTTATTCCACCATCTATTCTTTATATTAATATTTTTATGCACATTCAGCTGTTTTTTTATTGAAGTTGTTCGTTTTTTTCAATACTTTCCAGTCTTGTGGCCCATCCATTTCCAACCAGTCGAAAAATGATGACCACATTTTCTTCTTGGACTATTTTGTATAACATTTTGGAGGAAAATCTGCAGTGTTTTTATTTAATAGCTTTCCATATCATGTGACCCAATCAAATAGGACACATCGTTTTATTGAATTTGATTTCCATTTATATGAGTGTATCCATGTGAAAATCAACAGCTTTTTAATAAAAAAGGACTTGCCTATATCTCTACCAATGACACTTATGTAGCTAACATATTGGGACTGAACTGTAAAGTATGCATCATCCATTTTTCAATTAAACAAATCTGTACAGACAAAACTAACTTAGTAGTGACAACACTGACATCTGGTGCTATCACTGTTTCAGGCTTCTGTCACCAGCAAAACGTTTCCACATGTATTTAAGTGAGGGAAAAACTTTGCTGCATCATCAGTCTCTCATGGAATATCTGAGTGCTTATCTGTGTGTATCAGTCAGTGGACAATAACAAAGACGGCTGTCAGTTAACCGGTGTCACGTGCACGGCTGAATTGGAAACGTGTGATTGAGGAGGAGGAAAAGGGGGAGGAGGGGGTGAGGACAAAATGCTCATGGGCCCGTTCTTGCAGGATTAGAGATTAAAATGCGGCCTTGTTCTCAACGTCTTGAGCTCTGAAACCAAGCGGTGGTGAAATCATTCCTCTAGTTTTATTCTTGATGAAAGCTTCAGGGTCGATCGAGCTGTCTCCATGTTTCCAAATGTCCCTTTTGGCTTTGTCGTAAGTCCTGCATCTGTAGATTTGTGCCTGTTTTGTGTCGTTCTGAAGGGATTTTTCTTAATTTTTCTGTCCTTTCTATAGACGCAGAGGGGAGGCAACATGTCTGCGTGCCGCAAAAAGCTCTGCATGATCATGATGCTCAACGCCTTCGTCTGCCTCCTGGTTTGCGTCTCGTGGAGCCTCCGGCGTCACAAAGGTGGCCGCCACAGTGTTCGAATCCCCTCCAAGAGGTTCTGGCACCAGCAGGAAAAGAGTAAATCCTTCTGGAACAAGGAGCAGCAGCGCCTGGACTTCATCTTCAACCCCATTGTGAACTCTTTGCTCTCAAGCGACTCCCTCGTCGAGCTGCCCGATTGGCTGAATGACTCCGGGCCCCCCGACCCCTGCCAACCGGATGAAAAAGTCCCCATGCAGATCATGGACTACAACTCTCTGCCAAAGGGCTTCCAGGATTTTCTTTTGCACATGCGCTGCAGGACATACCCCATGCTGATAAACCAGCCACATGTCTGCGCTGAAAGACCCTTCCTGCTGCTGGCGGTCAAATCCATGATCCCACACTTTGAGCGGCGGCAGGCCATTCGTGAGACATGGGGTCGTGCAGGGGTCGTAGCTAATCGCATGGTGGTGACTCTGTTCCTGCTGGGCAACACCTCGCCGGTAGACCACTTTCCAGACCTGCTGGGGATGCTGGACCACGAGGCGGAGCTCCACAAAGACCTCCTCCAGTGGGACTACCGGGACACCTTCTACAACCTCACCCTGAAGGAGGTCCTCTTCCTGGACTGGTTCAGCAAACACTGCCCCCACGCCCAGTTCATCCTGAAGGGTGACGACGATGTATTTGTCAACACCGTAGGGATTGTAGGCCTCCTTGAGGGCCTGTCCGAGAAAAAAGCCAAGGACTTCTTCATAGGGGATGTTATCAGTGACGCCTGGCCAAACAGGAACCACAGACTCAAGTACTTTGTCCCAGAGAGTGTGTTTGAGGGGCGCTACCCGTCTTATGCAGGTGGCGGAGGGTATCTGTACTCGGGGGAGCTGGCGCTGCGTCTCCACAACGCATCCCGGCAGGTAGTGCTGTATCCCATTGATGATGTCTACACGGGGATGTGTCTGAAGAAGTTGGGCCTGGCTCCTGAGAAGCACGCAGGCTTCAGGACGTTTGACATCGATGCAAAGTACAGGGACAACCCGTGCGTTTACAGGAACTTGATGCTGGTGCACAGCCGCACTCCACAGGAGATGTTGACCATCTGGCCGTGGATCATCCACCCAGAGCTGGACTGCCAGTGAGGGTCAAGGGTTATCCCGCGGACGTGTAAAGAGTATACAGAGATGGAGGTGGGACGCTGGTTTGTCCTATGAAAGTTTCTCAGTGGTGTATGACGCCAAATGGGTCTGATTCTCGAGTACAGAAGGACACAGGTATCAGGGCCCATAGAGCATGTGCACTTGCATGTTAAGCCCCGCCTCCAATCTCCCCGTCCCTGCTCAGTCAAATGGATGGAGAGGGAAATTAACTCTGTATTTGTGCATTTTACACATTTGAGACCCTAATTGTAATATTCAAGAATGGAGTAATCATACCTAGGTACGGGTAAGCCATTATCCCCTTGGCCCTTTTGCACCATGCGTAATGGTGTTTGGTAGCGAACCGTTTTTTATTGTTACAGTATGTGTTCGAACCACTGTAACTTTTGCCATTTAACAGTTTCTATCAGTGCTTCAAGGAACCTCACAGTTGTCTGTATGTCCTGTTTCTCCTCTAGCAACACATTTCTTTTTGGTGTTTGTGTTGTTTGTCGTGGTTTTGCTTTGGATGTAATCAGTGGGTGCATCAGTTGTTTATTGTGGGACAGGAAATGTTCTTGCTACTCCATATCTGTATCAGTTTTGCAAACAGAGCTGTAGCAGTTGCCAATGTTCAGGTCTGCGTTGTTTAGCATGGACCCGAGGCTGCCAGGGAACACCTGCGTTTGTGTTTGCACTGTTTAGATTACAACACCTTGTTAAATATGTTGAAACGGTCGCAGCAACCTTAAATTAGTCCCGTCTAGAGGGTGATGAGTTAGGCGAGGAACTATCAAGCACATACATGCTGTAAAACACACTCTGTACCATGAACCTGCCTTCAAGACGAATACACTGCGGGGGATTTCAAGGATAAGTTATTTCTCCTCCAACAGATCCTTAGGCTGTGGGGTAGTGCGCTCCTCCTGTGGGGATCGTCCGCAGTATTGAATGTATGTAAGTCGATTTGGATAAAAGTGACTAACAAATAACCTGTAATGTTACTTTTGTTGTTATAAAACACACATTTCTATACCTTAAACATCTGATTCTCAAAGATACAATACTTCTGGATTATAGAGTATTTCTCAACTGTTAAACGAGCTTTGTTTCAATCACAGCAAGTGAGTTAATTATACTTGATTTGAGTCATCAACAGTGTTATTGTGCAGACTCTATTGGTCTAATATTTGCTTCTCAACCATCTGTTTTCTACTCATGTGAAAGAAAGCATATGCTAACTGTACTCAAACAATTGTTAGTGCTGAAAGATTAGCTTTTGGTAGCAACTGTAATAGAAAATGCTAATATTTTAGTGCATTTATTACAACGTTTACTACTGATACTGCTAAAAGGAGATTAGCTCGGATCCCACACACTTCTTTCTGTAGACGACAGAGTTTATAAACTAAAAATCTACATTTTTGTGGTGATCATTAAATGCTCAGTGTTGTTTTAAACATCTCAAATGTGATGTTGCTGCTGTTCCTGTTCATCTATCCTTTGTATCTTAATAATATATTGTGAGCAATAAAGGTTGTTTTGTTGTCTTCCCCTCCATCAACAGATCTGTTTGGGTTGACGGTTCTGTTTTCTATTGTCTGTTTAAATTGTTTTGGTGATAAAAAATCTGTTTCAATGAAAATATATAAAAAAACATCTCTTGTGTTTTGTCTTGTGATTAATATTTAATATATGTTTTTATTATTAATACATTGACAGTAAAAATGTATTAACATTACCCAAAACTAATTCCCACATTTACTTGAAATTATTTTGAATTAAAATGAAATTTGAATTGTATTTTCTAAGAATATTTTATAGTTATTTTATTTTTTTAATTACTATTATATATATAGAATATGTATATAATATTATAGGGTTGTTCATTATACATCTGTTCCAATAAGTGAACTTAATAACATATCTATTGTGATTTGTCTTTTGATAAATATTTGATTTTTAGCCTTATTTGTATGACTTTGTTGACAATAACAAAGACCCAAAATGAATTATTACGATTTTAATTTAATTTTAAACTTAATTTGCATTTTCTTTTATGATAATATCTTATTATTTTTATTTTGATTATTATTATTATTTATTATTATTATTTTTATTATTATTATTTATTATTATTATTGTTGTTGTTGTTATTATTTATTATTATTATTATTGTTGTTGTGAAAAAGGATATTATTTTGTCATTATTAATATTAACATTATCTTGCTAGACAGTGGTGGGGATGGAAGTTTAACATAAAGCCTATTTCATATATATTTATTATATTACATTTATTTATTCATTCATATAATCTTATTTATACTTTACTTATTTTTCTATCTTCTATACAACAATTTAAAATGTTGTTCTAATGTTTTTTGTAAGGACTTTTAGGTTAGAATGGTTACTGATACAAAGACAGCTACTACATTTAATTTTAATTCTATTAATGTTCTTTTTAGTCTTAAAAAAGATGCATTTATCGTCGCTGGATTAAAGTGTATTGGGAACGTGTTCCGTTACAACAGGGACCTCTGGTGGCGGATCTGCTGCTCACACTCAATCAGCCTCCTGATGGATTTCAGCTGCTCACACAGGAAAGGCAAACAGCAGTTAAACTGAAACTGTGAAGCACTAAGAGAAGTTTAACAGACACAGTTTAGGTCATAAAATGCCAGAAAAGAACAGCATTAGCTTTAAAAGAGTGCTGCTCATATCTCTGCTGATATTTGGGATATTTTGGAAGCAGTGTGACTCGCAGGTAGGATTAAAATGAGCGCTTGTGTTGTGTTCATACTGTAAAATAGGTGTCATTTTATTGTTTGTTTTTGCTTTCTTGTGTTTGTAGGCAATGAGAGAAGAAGCCAACAAGCCTCCAGGTGAGACTCGAGCAAAAGCTTTTTGTCTTGGGATTAGAAAATGTGAATGTGTGGCTTTCTTCTTCTTCTCTGTGCATTTGAAAACAGTCAGAAAATCTAAATCAACAGTCAATTTCTGAATTATAAAACGACCTGTAAAATTATAATCTATAAACAAAGATCTCAACTGATAGTACAGACAAACTAATGCGGCTGTCATTTATGTACATTTATTAGAATATTAGAATCGGAGGATGAAACCCTCTTTATTGTCACACACATGCACACAGCAGAGCACACAGTGAAATTGGCCCTCTGCATTTAACCCATCCTAGTACTAGGAGCAGTGGGCAGCTATCTGAAGTCTGCAACCCTTCAGTATTTAATACAATGTCAGCCATAACGCTTGGTATACAAATGAATATGGCCAATATGTCTTTGTATATTTCTCCTCTTTTTAAAAATGAATATACAGTATATAACACACTACAGGAAAGGGAAAACCCCAAGAAGCATAAAAGGGCCATTCAAAAATTGTTCCCACTCCCAGTGTTGTGCTCAGATTGATAATCAGAACTGTCTGGTGACATCCTGTTGTGATTAACAGCTAAATGAAATCCATGTGAAGCCAGCAGTTGTTGTGTTTCTCCCTCAGAAGGTCGTGGAGGAGACGGCGGCGCCTTCTTCGCCCTGCAGACCTGCCACCAGCTGCTGCGGGGCGACACCGGCGACTTCTTCTCCCCGGACTACATGTGCTCCAACCCCCCGCTGTGGTGCAACTGGACCATCCAGGTGGACCCTGCAAAGAGGATCCACCTGCACCTGGAGGACCTGACCCCTGACGACGCCTGCCACCTCAAAGATGACCAGGTGCACGTGGACGAGCCCGCCGGACATGTATTGGATACCAACGTCCTGCAGAAGTGCTGGAGGGTGGCCAAGTATACCTCGTCCTCCAACACTCTGTACGTGGTGCTGCTGATTGGGGGCTGGCCCACCCCACCCTATAGGGGCTTCTACGGACGCTACCAGTCCTTCGGACTCCCGGTGGTTTACAACCCTCAGGAGGGATCCCCAGAACCAAACAGGAAGTCACAGCCCCTTCCTCCTGGACTCATGGAGTTAAATGATCTTGATCTCATGTATGATTACAACAATCAGCCTTCAGACATGACGGCCGAGCCGCCCTGGGAGGAAGAGGAGGCCAGGGACACTGAGGTGGGAGTCAAACCCTCAACTGTAATGCCTGGCTCTACTAGATTAGACTATATCCACACCATTACAGTGGAGCAGGGAGGACATATTTTTGTAGGCCGACCTTGAAGTTACCATCTCCTTTATTCCCTGTAATAATAAATCCAATAGGATTTTTCCGTTGGATTTTGTAATATTGCAGATATTTGTGGAGAAGAAGCGTGATACATGTTTGTTCAGCAGGATAATCTTCAGATATGGATACCAATTTAAGATAATTGAAGCATAAATACAATCTCCAGAACTAAAAACGGTATAATGGACCTTCATTACGGTCCGATAACGTCACATCACCACCGCTAAACTAAAGGCGGCTAATGGTCGTCGTGATAATGTTCAGTTGTCTCATTAAGACACTTGTTGGCTCTCTTAAGATTGTCTAAACCATACAGCTCAGTGATTTCAGCTATCTAAACAAAAACTGATTCAAGAAAAAACATTTACTTCAAGACGAGGAACAGGAAGTTCTAAAATGCTGACTCATTTTCAGATTTTAGGACTCATTCCAGCTACATTTGTATAACATCCTGCTAATGGTCAACTACTCCCTTTTTCAAATGTGTATATCCATTATAAGATAGTCCAACAAATATGAACAAATCTCTCCCAACCCAAAAAACAAGAGTACTCAACTTAATCATTTGGAAAATAAACGCAGGAGCAGATGCGTTGACGACGAATTATAAAATGTGTTGATGGGAAACGCAGAAGAGTACAGGGGGATACTTTCTGTTCCAAAAAGGACATCATAAATAACGCTCATAATCATGCAGACCAGAATCAATCGGAACAAATACACTGAAGTTGTATACCATTGCGGTAAATTATATTTCTAGGACCAGAAATGACCTGGAATTTTACATTATTTACTTTTTTCAATTGAAAACTCTCCTTTTCTGAAGTCTGTTACAGTGTCTATCTGCATGTTGTCATTGTGTATTAAACTCCGGAAAGGATTTCCATATTTTTTCCATCTTCTGTGTTCACTCAGATGGCTGAAAACCACCCTCCAGCGTTGGAGAACAACAACCGGTTCACAGCCGCCCCCTCAGTGGGATCATCCACACAGCACACGTCTCGGTGGGGCAGAGGAGCCTCTCAAGCCTCCTCAGACCCGCTGGACTCAGCCGTCCCTCCACAGCAGGAAGAGGACGGTCAGAACCTGGTGCTCAAACCGGAACCCACTGAAGGAATCCCGACAGCTGCTGTGGAGGAAGCTTCCACACATCCAGAGGAAGCTGCAGAGGAGGAGAGCCGGACGGAGGAGAGCCGGACGGAGGAGAGCCGGACGGAGGAGAGCCGGACGGAGGAGAGCCGGACGGAGGAGAGCAGGACGGAGGAGAGCAAGACGGAGGAGAGCAGGACGGAGGAGAGCAGGACGGAGGTCAGCGAGGCCTCGGATCAACTTCCTGTCTCTGAGGCTCCAGAACCTGAACCAGAGGAGACTCATCCTCAGCCCAACATGGTGGAGCCGCTGTCAGACCAGAGAGGGCACCGTGAGTCCATCTGTGCTTTCATTCTTAACTCACTCTACTCTGAAATGCATTTACAAGAACCATTATTCTCCCTTTGTCATGTGTCTGTGTTTCTTATATTTTACCGATTTTAAACCAACGTTCAGACGGTTGGGATTAATGTTTTATTTGGGTTGGATTACAGGAGTGATTGTATTTTTATTTATTCGTCACTCCAAGTATAATAAGTGTACACCATGGATTTTCAACAAGGAGCTCCCTGTCGTCAAATTATAGTCAGATTTTTATTTTGAATATACAAAACAATCCTCATATAGTACCATGAATCCAACATATTATTAAAACATCTACCATATGTGAAAAAACAACATTTAATTAAAATAACAGTGATGATAATCAAGTGCATCCTCATCCACGAGGTGAGCTAACCTGTGCTTAATCACTTTGGCACCTTTAAATTATGGCAAACTGCAGTTGTGTTTAATTATTTGTTTTATAGCGTAGCATATGCACCAACACAATGATCAGCAAAAGGGTCCTGGGCCTAAACACTCTTGTTCTAATCTAGACTGTTAAAAGTAATTAAGAGAGTAGAAGCGTAATGCTGTTTATGTTTCTCTCTTGTAGCCCGCATCAGAAATCACTCTGAACTTTCACATCATCCTGGCGGTGAGTGTTGGACTGATAATGTGTATATTTTCTGTAAATATTTCACAGGAAACGACGCCTACACGCAGGATGCTGATGCTGTGTTTTGATGCTTTGACAGATTACCTGTTTGAGGTGGCTGTGGAAGTGAACTTCAGGCCAGATGTGGAGGAGAGCTGGGACAACCTGGCCATGTCTCTGCTGCTGTCTGTGGAGGCTCTGGTAAGTTGCTGACAACATAGTGATACAATTTAAAGTTCCCTTTTCTACTTTTCCCTTTCCTGTAGTGTGTTTATCTGGGTTTGTGTGCATGTAAATGGTCTGCAAAGGCTAAAATCACTATGTAACACTCGCACTTCTACTGGCTAGTGCTCCTACACATTGTACGTGATAGGCAAAAGAGGGGGATATCTCCAAGCAGTTGACCAATCACAACAGAACCGGCCAGCTAACCAATCAGAGCAGACTGGGCTCTGGTTTCAGACAGAGGGTGAAAAGAGGTGCTGCAGCACAGGCAGTATGAGAACAATAAAGAGCTTTTTGACAGGGTGGAATAGACACTAAATACAAATATGAAAATGAGCAGAATAGGACCCGTTCAAGGTTGCTTCATTGACCATGCATGTAAAGAGAAGCTGGAGCATTTGTTACCTGCAGCTTTTGTGTTCCTGTAGATCAGTAAGCAGCTGGAGGCTCTGCATACGCCGGTGTCCATGTCATCAGAAAGAATTAAAAGGTTGGTGAACAACACACTGCAAGTTTGTGTTTAAAAATACTTAAACCGAGAGAGGTAACCTGGAGGCAGAGGAAAGTCAGGTGCCTTTGCCTCCTCGCATACTGGTTACCTTCACTTGCATCCTATATCCGCTCACTAAAGGCGTCATGAGAGATGCAAGAAAAGAGAAAGCAAGGAAACATGTTTTTATGAAGCGAGGCTCCCTTTCCGCCTTTTTTTAAAGCCTTAATGTTTTGGTTATTTTTATAAATCACGAGCTCAGAAAACATTCCAGGTTTCAGCTTTGATTAATTTTCAGGCTTTTCAAATACCTTATAGGTTAAGATGTAAACAAGCATTGTGTTACCTTCACTTGCATCTTGGATCCTCTCACTGAAGACATGAAGAGAGGTGCAAAAAACGATCAATGAGGGAAACGTGATTCTGTGAAATGACTCTTAAATGCATGAATCTCAACTCGTGGAACACCTGCAGGCTGAGTGCAGGAGCGCTGTACATCCTGTGGCTGCAGCTGGATCAGGGTCCTAGAGGTCTACAGGTCCACATGACGGTGCACTCCGCCCTGCAGGGACTCATGTCAACACACGTCGGTGTCAGAGGAAACAGCAGGAAGGCTGTCATCCTCTCCGTGTCCACTGCAGGTACAGCAATTACACTACATTACATTTGGCTGATGCTTTTGTCTGAAGCAATTTAGAATAAGTGCAAAAGCCTTAAAGAGTCAAACTCTTGTGTGTGTGTGTCAGATGTGGACGAGTGTGTGACGCAGCTGGTCCGCTGTGACGTTAACGCAGACTGTGTGAACCGCTTCGGCTCATACTCGTGCCGCTGCAGGCCGGGCTTCCAGGACGAGTCCCACCTTGGGTCAGCAGGAACTGTGTGTGTGGATGTGAATGCTGCAGGTGAGCTGGACTCTCACACACACACACACACACTGATTTATTTGAGATGAACTAAATCAAAAGAATCCAGAAGCAGGGAGGGATTACTGATCTGGCAGACCGGGCCAGGGCACTACTTCTGCAAAATGCAGGAGACAGGAAGAGACTCCACAAAGAAACTTTGAAAGAAATGTAAAAAGGCTAAAAAACTGGACTCAAAATGACAAGGAATAAGAAGAAAATAACCACAAAGACACACAAGTAGGGGTAAAACAAGTACAGACAAAAAACACCCACCAAACGACCACAAAAAGACACAAAAACGACGCTGGAGAGAAATGAAGACACACACATTGACTACAATTACTCATGACACGACTACAAAGGCCCAAATTGACTACAATAACTGCTAAGACATACAAAATGACCGAAAACCAGACAGGAATTTACCTTGAAGAGACACAAAACTACCATAAAGACACCTGGAATGCCTAAGGAGACACACAACGAGACCAAAGAACTGTAAAGTCTTTAGCTCCTATGTTGGATGTTGGTGGGCCCCTGTGCAGGTCAGAGTTCAGGGGCCCGTTGACCAGCCCCTGACTTCCTGTTGTCTCCTCAGGCTGCAGCTCCTCCTCGAGTCTCGAGGCGTCTACGTTCTCTTCTTCCTGCTCAGCTCGCTGCTGCTGGTGCTGCTGGGGGCCGCCGGCCTGATGTACCACCGTCACCACCGGGGGGCCTTCATGCTGCGGGGCCACGCTGACCCCAACAACAACAACAACCATCATCATGTTGACTCTGACCTGCCCCCCCCACCTCCCCCTGCCCGGGGCTTAAGGGAGGGCTGGCCCCTGGGGAAGGAGCGCCCCCCACCGACTGTGGACGTCCCGCTGCTGCGCTTCAGCACGCTGGTGCCGCCGGGGGAGGGCGGGAAGATGTGAACCACACACTGTCTTTAAAACACTTTTTATTTAAATTAATTTCTGTTTGATCTGAAGCTGTTCACTGTGGGAATTAAATCTCAACTGAACAGCGAGTGTTTTCTGACTCTGCTTTTTCACACGTTTTTCTTTCTACTTTTTAACGCCGACAAAAAACTCAAGGAGACGCTTTTATAACGGCTCCTGTTTCACATTTCCTTCATCTCATTTATCACCGGATTGAATAACACAGAACACACACTGTGCTTCCACTGTTTGGCACTTTTTATACTAAAATAATTAGGATTGCAAAGTTTTACAATTTGTGATTCAAACACACTCATTTTTTACTATTTGAAATACAGATGATAGAAAGAACGAGAAATAAAAGGCTGGGCTTAATGAATGTTAAAAATCCCAATTCTATTGAAAAACAAAAGCTCAATATACAAAACAAAATGTTTCAAAGCAATGTCAAACATATAATGTACAAAAGAAAACTCTCTTTTATAAAAGTTAGAATGGCATATAAGTAGATATGCAGGAACTTGTTCACCAACAGAGAGGTATCCAGAAAGAGACTTTAATATTGCAATATGCAAAACACGGGTATTTAAATAGACCACGACACAATGCCAGGCTTTCTAAACATGAAGACAGGACAACATGTGTTTTCTGTTGCTGAACTCTGACTATAGATACTAACGTGTACAAATGTGCCTCAAGGGAAAGGCTATATGTAAGGACATTTAAGCAGCAGTAAACTCTTTACATCGTTATAAAAAATACACTTTCTTTATGTAGGACTTTCTTATGTAAGGAGTGCAGCACGAATGAGGAAAAAGTAACATAGAATATAACAACAACAGGGATAACTATATGTAAAATAAGATCAAAATGCACAGAATAAATCTCTCAGCAGCATCTAAACGTTTCCAGTCTAATCTCATATCTTTGTTATTGGTGGACAATTGAATTTTAAAGACTTGACATCAGTATTATCCCCTGAGTGCACTCTTTACCTTCCTGTACTTGGTGTTGAGAAATGTGAAGAAATAAGTTGCATGTTGTTGAAATGTTCCTCTACGTCTGGTGTCTGGTTCCATAACGCCACACTAAACCTTCCTGTTGTCCTTTGGTCAAATTTGACCCGTTCCCAAATGATTTCATGTCAGGTTAAAGATTTATTTTACGTTACTGCCAGCAAAATAACATCTGCTTGTATAAACGAGAAAATAATTGTGATCACGTTCATTACCTTTTGGATTTATTGAATGAATAACATCTGTTACATTTTTGGATCATTTTTTCCTTTTTCATCTCAGAAAATAGGTTAGATTTTTGAGTAATAAGGTCTATTGATCATCGTTTTAAAAGAGAAGGGTAAAACTTCTGGTAATAAGTAGGAATACAGTTGCCTTACAATGTGTAACATGCTGTAGATTTGGATGATTTGTTGGACTGACTCTCTGGCTCAAGGACACTCCAGCAGCGGGGCGTCCGGCCTGTTGTGACACTTCAGTCCCATTAGTCTCCTGCAGCCCTGTGTGCAGCCTGCAGGGTCTGAAGTGGAGTCGGACCTCTTTAATAGGCTGACAGCTGCTAATCCAGGGCGGTGTGCTGTCACATGGGGAGTCAGCTGACCTCCCCCTGCTTTATTACCGGGTGCTTGCCCCTTCAGGCTTCTCTTCTCCATCTGTAGTTTCTCTGTGCCTCCAACCAGGGACGGATTAAGAGTCATTGGGCCCCTGGGCCTGTGACGACGAGAAAAGTCGTCGTCTGCAAAGGCGCCACCACCACCCGAGCCCCACCCCAAGCAGCACCACGCTAACTTCCCCCTCACGTGCAAATCAGCAGCGCTAAAAGCACAGTCGAATTTCAATCACGTGTATCTTGAGGATTTACAACAAGTCAAAGAACCCACATATGCACATAAGTCAAAAAACAAGCAGGCGCATCAGGGCCCCCTTGGCCATTGGGCCCCTGGGCCTGGGCCCGGTAGGCCCGTGCAGTAATCCATCCTTGCCTCCAACAATGCTGTCTCTATGGTGCTTTAGACAGAATGTCACTAAATGTAATACTAAAGCTCTGGGGGAAGGTAATCATGATCTGAAGGGTCATAACGAGGTGTCAAATTGTGATGCTTAGTTAAAAATGAATAGAGGGATGAAGGGACGTCATTTTTCTGAGGTGAGCATCGAAAGGGGCTCCCTCAACAAAAAGCCGATGGGATTCTTCCTTTAAACTTTGGGTTATTGAAGAAAATGACGGTAGCCGACAGGTGCAAACACGCGTCAACGGCCCAAAACATTTCCATTAGAGGAAACAGTTTTAAAACAAACATCTCCACCACCTTGACGAAACACGCCCAGCGTTCACTAAAAGCGCTGCACAAGGGGACACTAAAAAGTGATGCACACAGCTGGGACCTGAGTGGTGTGTGCATGTGTTTTGGCACATTTGTGGTTTTATATTTGCATTGGTTTTGATGCTTCAGACATTCATCAGTGGGGAGTTCACTGACCTCTTTTATGCCGGAGAAGAAAACGATTCACACGTGTCAAACTTTATAACTCCTACACATTTGCTTCATTTTTGCTCACGATTTCTCTGGATAGTCGAGATATGTTTGGTTTCGTTACTTTCTATCCTCTTTAAGTTACTGCTCTTGGTTTTGCAGCACAGTTTCTAAACTATAAGCACAAATGGTCTTCTGTATGCATGCTTGTGTATGTGTGTGTAGCTGCAGAAGATAAAGATGGTCAGCTGGTTTGATAAGCTGTCGGTGTGGCCAATAGCACTGATTGTTTTTGTTTTGATCCTGGATTTTATTTGAGCATCAGGTATTATAGCAGCATCAGAGAATGTACCTTAAAATGCTTAAATTGTAACCAGAAAGAAATGTTGAGATGACATTTTCCTGCTGGATCTCCTCAGCTTCATATCTTCCCTGAATCAGCACCGAGGGTCTCTGGCGCTGCTCTTATCGGGCCCAGCAGCTCCTCCACCGACCTGTGGCCCAATCACACTTCACACGGCTCGGCTAATAGAAAAATAAATTGCCGGGGAGCCAATTCCAACACGATGAGCCACGAGAAGAAAAACCCGGAGCCTGATTCCTCTGAAATAATGAACCCGTAACGCTCGGATCAAGTTATTAAACACTGATGGGATTACTGACCAGATGCAAGGTCAGCGCTCCTCTGCTGTGTGTCAGAACAGGCCAAATATAACACACACACACACACACACAGAAATGAAATACAGTAGTACATGGCACGGCATGATTACACAAATGTCCTCTTTAAAGTGCAACACATTTGAGGTGGTGAAATGAATTATCATTTTTTACTTAACCAGTTAATGAAACATCTCTGTGTGTCTCCGATGGAGGAGTTTCAGGTGAGGGGGGAGTGTGTGGGAGAGAAAGTCCCTCAGAAGGGGACATTTTTAGCCTTTGCAGACCATTTACATGCACTAAAACCTATATAAGGGAAGGAAAAAAAACCAAAAAGCATAACAGGGCCCCTTTAAACCTTGTCCAGACACTAAGTAAATGTTTTTACAACTAATTATATATATTATATATATCTGTTCTGTAATGCCAGTTTATTGTATTTGTATTTCTTCTTTTTATTTATTTTTATGTGCAATGCCTTGCATTCTATTACGGTTCTGCAACACACACATTTCCCAGTTTGGGATTAATAAATTCCTTCTTATCTTACCTTATCTATCTTATCTCATTTGTATATGTATTGGCCTTTCTTCCACACACAAGCCGGGCTTAGGGTCAACCTCCTTCACATTGTGGATTTATCTAGGTGTTGGTTGGCCTTAAAGCTACCACAGTTTGTCTGGTAAAGAGCTTTTCTGTTTTATATCAAAGATCATGGAGGGATAAGTCCAAAGATTTCTTCTTCCGTTTCTTAAAGTGTTAACTTAATATGTAATGTGCAGATTGCCAGTGCATTGTATCTTGCATGTTGCAGGCATAGCAACAAGCTGATTGAGAAACAAACCCTCATAGTGCCTTCAGTATCTGAGGTTGCTTCTAGTCAGTGGACAGATATACGTGGCCACCCGGTGTGCCTGTGATGTTGGATTATACTTCATTTGGAAATATGTGTGGCTGTTTAGCGGCGATATGTAAACCTGAGGCCACCCACCCCGCTGCTGCTGCAGAGGCTCATTAGGCCTCAACACTGAGGGGCCGCTGAGTGTTCACGTGGCTCTGATGGAGCAGTCAATGCTTCTCTGCCTGGTGGCCTCAGACTGCACGGAGAGCCACCCTCTGCTCATGAGACACAAAGGGATCTGAAGGACTTTAAACCCGAGGTGGGATAAAGTCATTGTTAGTCTTTGCCCTCAAGAACCAAGTCTGTTTGTTTCAGCCCAGCTCAAAGGCTGCAAAAAGACACGAGACCAGACGAGTATATAAGAATTAAGAGGAAGGTATATTTTACTGCAACATTTTCAGGTTCATATTTGTAGTAAGTGTCTCCACTGTGACATGTTTACATCCTTTAATGTTCAAAAAGCTCTTTGTTATTCTTATACTGCCTGTGCCTCTGGAGGGAACACAGGGATTTTAGCCTTTGCAGACCATTTACATGCACTAAAAACGATATATATAACAAAACAGGAAAGGAAAAAAACCCCAAAAAGCAGAATAGGGCTTCTTTAAGTCAAGACTGAAGACTTTCCTTTTAGCCGCTGCCTTCTAAACACCTACTTGTCTTATTATATTTGACTGTGTTTTAATTATATTTTCTTTGCCTTTCAATGACAGTTTTTAATCTATTTAAATGTATGGTGAATCCCTTTAATTTGTGAAAGCTATTTGAATTGTGTTGAAATGTGGTACTTAAATAACCTCGACTTGCCTGCAGAAACAAAACAAAAAATACGACAAACTATTATAAAATATCTCCTTTCAGAGACGATTGGAACATGTTTCAGGAACATAAACAAAAATAGCTTTCACTTAAACCCCAGCACGGTCATGAAGCCCATTTTGCACAGTAGTATTTCTGCTCTTCCCCACATGTCACCTGGAGCAGCACTAACTCATAGATGTTGCCAGATGTATTTCAGCCGTGCAGTGAGCAGGATTCTCCAACAGGGGGCAGTGTGCAGCCTCGGCCTCTCTGCTCCCTCCTCAGGATTTAATCATTCGTCAGGCATTATAAGAGAAGCATTTATAGTCATATCCCTGTAATAAAGGAGGTGTCTCTTTTGTCCTTTTTCATTCAACACATTGTCACAACCCACAGCCTTAATCCTGCAAACTGACGGACAGTTGCATCCTGGGAAAAGAGGCGCATGCCATTGTTTGAGTGAGTCAAATCTGTTAAACCCTAATTCTTTTGTGGGCATTTGCATACTCGGAAGCATTCTTTTACTGAAGGGCCAAATCCTCCTTGTGTGTGATGCGAGGCATTTTTAGTATCATTTGTGAAGTATCTACATGCACTATTAGCGCCGCATAATACCCACATATAATACAGAGGCATAATCTGGCAGATAAGGAGGGTTCTTCTAAAGTGTAGCATTACGTTGAGATGAAGCGCCGCAATTTCAGGCAGATTCAAACGGGCTCAAATGTCATCGCAAATGTCAAGTGGCTCTGCAGTGGCAGGATACCGAGATGCCTTTTTACTTTCTTATCGTTTCCATCAGCCGCCTGATTCCTCAAATTTGACGTCCCAGTTGAAAGGAACCGACTCGGCCCGGCCTGCTGCGATGTAATGGGTCTGGTTCTGTAATAAAGACGGGAACCTCTGGCCTCTCCTTCCTCTTCCACCTCTTTCCATTTCTTACCACACTGATTATAGCAGGATGGCTTTCCCACTTCCAGCAGAGTTTCTCCGGACCGCCGATAAACTGTTGGTTATCGGTCTCAGTGTGCTTCACACGGTTACTTTCTCTGCAGGCCTTTTCTCCGCCGCCCTCTGGAGTCCCTTCTGCAGAAGCTCTGATAAGATTGTAGGGCCGAGATGGGAGACGGAGAATCGAGGGGTGAAGCAGAAACTGTGACAAACCTTTAGCTCTCCAAAATGTACCAAACATGAGTTTTATTATCCCAAGTGAAGAAATCTACGTCACAGTTTAGGTGTAATAATCTCGCAGTAAATACAGATTCCAGATTCTTTTTTCAGAGACTGTCTTCTGACATCTTTGGCTCGCTTAAAAGCTAAATACCCTTAATACCTGTCATGGTTTAGCTCTGGGCCATGACAAAGGAATGAGAAAGGGACTTAGGGTAAAGTAAGTGTTTTTATTATCACTAAATACACCTAAACCAAAGGAAAGCTTCCAATATGAAGTTTGTATGTCAGCAGTGTAGGTCTGGAGGAGGGAGCATTATGTACTGGAAAGTGTTGTGTGCCAAAACCAAAGACAAGGCCAACAAATGACCAAAAATAGGCTCTCAGGAAGGAGGTCTGCCAGCAAAGACAGACACTGGATCGGGCCTTTAACCCTGAGGAGGGCAGCCACCAGGTGCTACCTTCCAAGACAACATGGAGGATCATTAAAGGAACACACACTTCAGTGAGAGGGGTACAGCAGGGGTCTTCACATACCCTTAAACACAATTATGTGTTGTGATTGTGCAATGTTGTAATACTGATAAAAGAAATGGTTCCAGAGGAGGTCAAGCTGCACGAACAGACGTCCGACTTCGACACAAGTGACCTCAGAAGGTATCTTGTGAACTATGGGGGTCTTTACAATAACAGATGCTGAGGCTACTCACTGGTCTCCACAGGATGAACCGTAACATCATCATCATTATTCTTAGATTTTAAAGCTTATATCACAAAACAAAGTCCAAATAGGAGCTTTAGACCCATACTAACGCATCGTAGTGGTGGTTTAACTCACTTCACTGTGTTTCTATATTCCGTTTGTGTTGTTGTTGTTTTTTTGAGGTTTTCTTACATACCTTGTTTATTCAGATTACAGAAATGACATATTGAGCAATAACTTCTGCTCTTGTTAGGCAAGAGAATGGCATACATTCTAATCAGTAAGTAAAAAGTGTAAAATAAATCTCCACAAGTAAATGATGTTCCCATTCAGGTTGATAATATTTCAAGCCTCTCAAACTCTGAAGGCATTTACCAGTCGATGTCAGTTAAATCCCTAAGGGTTCAGGGCTTGTGGCTTTAGGGTGGAAGATAGGACTGGGCCGACCGTGTTGTTGTTGTTGTTGTTTTTACTGGTGAATCGGTAGGCTTGTTCTCAGATGCGGAATAATACAATCCATTTATTTTCCTGTTTGTGCATTGTCAAAGTGAAGTCCATTCAACAAACATTCTTTGAGGTATACACGCTTGCGGTAATGCGATCAAAAAAACACTTCCAGGGTCAGACTCACCTGATCAGGTGACATGAAACACCTTAAATACCCGTGTCATAGGGACTCAGACACCCTGTGACACACACAGTGAATAACGCCCAAGTGTGACAGCTTAAAGGTCATGGTCCTGGTTTTGTGTTAATAGTTTCCTGTTGTATCACATTTAGTTTCACTTCCAGTCTGAGTTTCCCTTCTGTGCCTGATTGTGTTCACCTGTTGCCCCTGTGTTTCTCCTCCCCTCTCCAGCTGTGTCTTGTCTTGTGATTACCCTTGTGTATTTGGTTTGCTTTCCCCTTTTGTCCTCGATGTTTCCTGCTATCCCTGTCCGTGTATTGCTCCCTGGTAAGTACTTTGTTGTTTTTCCTTTTTGCTATGTGTCTGTTTACGTGACCTGGTCTGGTCCCCTTTTTGTAATCAGCTTTACTTTAAATAAAGCTTGCTTTTGTTTGAACCCCATACCTGCCTCCCCTGTTCGTTCTACGCTTGGGTCCTTTTCCCCCCTACACCGGGACAGTTAAACACAAACATGAACTCTTTAAAATGGCTCTTACAGTGGAGTGATCATCTAACAGTGCCAGATACACTTTTGACTTGTTACTGTCCAAAACCGAAATCCAACCCTGATGAATCCAGAGCTCAATACGGGGAACTTGTAATCATCCTAACATTTGAATTGAACCTCCTTTTTTTCATGTCAACCTGCTGTGGTTAGTTTGAAGCATACTGAAGCCTTTTTATCCATCCATCTTCTCCCGCTTTTCCGTCAGGGTCGCGGAGGTAACAGCTCCAGCAGAGAGCCCCAAACTTTCCTTTCCCTGGCCACATCAACCAGCTCTGACTGGGGGATTCCAAGGCGCTCCCAGGCCAGCGAAGAGATATAATCCCTCCACCTGGTCCTAGGTCTACCCCTCGGTCTCTTCCCAGCTGGACGTGCCTGGAACACCTCCCCAGGTGGCATCCTCACTAGGTGCCCGAACCACCTCAACTGGCTCCTTTCAACGCGAAGGAGCAGCGGTTCTACTCCGAGTCCCTCCCGGATGACTGAACTTCTCACCTTATCCCTAAGGGAGATGCCAGCCACCCTGCAGAGAAATCCCATTTCGGCCGCTTGTATCCGCGATCTCGTTCTTTCGGTCATGACCCATCCTTCATGACCATAGGTGAGGGTAGGAACGAAGATGGCCCGGTAGACAGAGAGCTTTGCCTTCTGGCTCAGCTCTCTTTTCGTCACAACGGTGCGGTAAAGCGACTGCAGTACCGCTCCCGCTGCTCCGATTCTCTGGTCCATCTCACGCTCCATTGTTCCCTCACTCGAGAACAAGACCCCGAGATACTTGAACTCCTTCACTTGGGGTAAGGCTTCATTCCCTACCTGTAGTGGACAATCCATCGGTTTCCTGCTGAGAACCATCCCCCAAAGCCTTTTTATCCATTACTTACAATTCATATTAAAAACATCGTACTGACCAAGTTCAAAAGTAAAGAAAGGCAGATGACGAGACACGTTGTAAACAAACCCCCAAGGTAGCCAAACTTATTCATAAGACAAAGCAGGGAAATTATCCCCCAAACCGTCTGTTGTACGCTCCAACAATGTGACCCAAGCTGTAATAAACTGGAATCATCCTGCAGGATTTAAAGGCAGGCCTTTCTCTGTGTTTCATATAGAGCTGGTGTACAGTGTGTCTGCAGCCTCTCCATTCAGAGTCTTTGTTGGATGTTTCACGATGTTGCGCCATCACTTTCCTCTCCCCCAATGTCACACAGTTAGAGAGGGATATTTGCGGCCGCTCTGCATCTGTTCTCCGGCTGCTGTTTGTCTGTTTGTTTTGTTCTTCCCTCCTGTGTATTTAAGCGTCAATTTCTGCCGGCGAGGGACACATGAAAAGAGCCATGGCACGAACAGAAAACAAGCCCTCAGAGACGAGGAGGAGGGGGAGGAGGAGGAGGAGGAGGGATGAAATGACAACACGAGGAAGGAAACAAGGCACGGGAATAAGCTGCGATTAAACCGAAAAACAATCAAACTGCAGAGATGAGAAGAGAGGGGGAAAACAGACACACACAACAATGAAGGCAAATAAAACAGACACACAGGGACGGAGTGTGTGTGTGTGTGTGTGTGTGTGTGTGTGTGTGTGTGTGTGTGTGTGTGTGTGTGTGTGTGTGTGTGTGTGTGTGTGTGTGTGTGGAAAGACCCTGGTGAGGGCAAATTACTCCGAGTGCCAGTTCTGGATGCCTGGCATCAAAGGGAAGCAGAAGAGTTTAGCTGGAACCATTTCTCCGTCTAAAGGACACCGTGCGATATCACTGTATGAGACAGAAACCGGGAAACGGCAGAGTTGTTAAAGCACAAAATCAAACAACACATGTATTGTATTTTCACATTAGGGGTGAGGATGGATGAATCTGAAAAACAGTATTCATATGTCAAAAGTGTTCTAATGTTTCCTGGTTCAACCTGAGACCGAAGTAAATACAGTACATGAACCCAGAAACACAACACCGGTGCTGTGTCTCAACTCTGATACTTCCCTTAGTAAACAGCGTGTAGTCCTCTGCTGACACTAGCACAGTGCAGTTTGTGAATTTGGACGATGTCTTGTTGTCTCAAACCTGCGAAAGACTGCAGCGCCTTCACAGGAAGTGATGATTGCTTGTGTTAGCTGGCTAGCTAGATAGCTTCGGACGTGATCCTTTGCAGTAGTTATTCCTTACAGACTGCTCCTTTAAATTATTTTGACCACAGTACAGTGGGAGTTTATTGAAATAGTGAGAAACCACACACAGTTAGTACTTTTGTTTGTGTAGTGCTGTTTATGGAGCAATCTTGATCGCGGTTTCGATGCGTAGCCACGATGGCGATGGAAGGGTCTCCTCAGTGTGAATGCGCTTATGCATCCAGTAGCAAGTATAACGACTGAAGTACAACAATTCGGACAGAGCTTTGCTTACTGTCAGTGGTCTTTGATTGTTTTACTGCACAATTTCAGCAGCAGAACACTATATACAGCTCACCGCAGCATTATGAGTTTCTCTGGTTTTACTATTGATAATGATGTGTGGAGTAAAATAGAAACATATATATTGTATTCTATAAACTACTGGCAACATTTCTCAGGGTTGGAATTCAGCAGACACTGGAATGGCTGCCATACATGTAGAGATGAAGATTTAGGAAACATGTGGAGCACATCGCCAGGACGGAGCTGCCATCCATGGAGGACCTCTACACCCAGCGGTGTAGGAAGAAGGCCGGTAGGATATTAAAGGACCCCCATCACCCCAGCAACAATCTGTTCTGTCTGCTGCCGTCTGGCAGACGGTACCGCAGCATCCGGACCAAGACCACCAGACTCAGGGACAGTTTTATACCACAGGCTATAAGACTGCTGAACTCCTGAGCTCTGTGAATGTCTACTCACATCTGTTTATAGTACACACATACATATATATATATATATATATATATATATATATATATATGTATATCTGTCGTAATATATGCATCTGTCCATACCTCCTCATTCAACAGTGTAAAGTATTTAAATACTCTCAATGTATTCCACATATGTATATATTTCACATCCTCAAATCTTTAGTGTTGTTATTGTAAATATTCTTCTCTCTTTTTGCACTATTTTATTTATCTTATTTGCACCATGCATGTGGAGTTGTTGGAGGAGCACGCGACATAAGATTTTCATTGCCAACATATACAGTATGTTGTATATGCTGTGCATATGACCAATAAAACCTTGAAACCTTGAGTTGTGTCTTAAATTTTCCAGAGCTGTATATAACGTTACAGGAGAGGGAAAACCCAAAAGCATGATTAGGCTTCTTTAATGGTTAGGGTAAAGACCTCATGCCAGAAGACAAGAGGAGGAGAGGAGGAGAACTAGAGGACTTTATTTAAAACACTGTAACTTTGAAGGAATGAGTTGGTCACCTCTCTAGCGACTGGGACCTTTTTACCCCAATGGGAGGCCTCTTGAATCATGAACATTATGTGCAATAAAAGTAACTTTTAAATATTTATTTTAAGGGTTTGATTTTCTTTCGGCAGCTAAAACTACTCAAGCTTTATCAAACGTAATGTTGTTCATTTTAGTTTTGATTTAATGCAGAGAGAACAACCTGTGGGCTTGAGAAAACATGGTTTGAATCAGAATAACTCTGAGGAAATGTCAAGTAGAAAACCTGAAGTTTTAAAGAAGTAGAACATTGGTTACATTTTCTACAACTTTTTTAAAGTTCAGTGATTGGTTGAAGCACTGGAGTATTTTCCTCATTTTGCAAGAAAGTTCCCTAATTAGCTAAAAATGAGCTAGTATTATTATGAAAAGGCCATGATTTATCTAAACGTGTAGCTTATGAATAAATTTGGCAGTCTCTCGTCTGGTTTTTGTGTAGTTCCAGTTCAGCGGCTCTCTGATGCCCCGACACCGTGGCTTTTATGACAGAGGAACTCTTTCTGGCGGCCTCTGTGCGGACGCAGTGGACTGGCTCCTCTTAATTAGCACTTTGTCTCTGCTCAGGAGTGACCTTTTCTCTTTTGCATTCTGGTTAGATTGACTTCTCTCCCTGTGTGTTTCCTATGTTGTACATGGCTGCTGGTGCGTGGCTCACTGTGCTGCAGGACTTCATATGGTTAGAGTTCAGCGGACATTAGGATCTGTTTCCTTCTGATTTAATGTTAAATAAAAAGGGGTCTACTTCAAACCTCCATCCTACCTTTCTTACAGACGTTTCCTTTTGGGAGTTTTCCCTCTCCTGTAGTGTGTCATATAGGTTTTTGTGCATGTAAATGGTCTGCAAAGACTAAAATCCTTGTGTTTACTTCTGTGACACAGTGACATCACCATTTAACACTCACGCTTCTATTGGCTAGCGCTCCAACACATTGTACGTGATAGGCTAAGGGGCGGGACATCTCTAAGGGGTTGACCCATCACAACAGAGCCGGCCAGTTAACCAATCAGAGCAGACTGGGCTCTGGTTTCAGACAGAGGGTGAAAAGAGGAGCTGCAGCACAGGCAGTATGAGAAACATAAAGAGCTTTCTGAACATTAAAGCATGGAGACATGTTCCAGGAGAGACAGAACATACAATATGAAGCTGAAAATGGTTTGTTTGGTTTGTTGACTTCTTTTATGCAGTATATGCTGCCAACCAATCCAAAACAAAATGATCACAATATGTGTCATCCATTAAGACATGAGGTCACTTTCTTTACACAATTTTTACGGGAAACACAGTGACGTCAGTAACTTTCCAGGGAATAGCAGCGACCCTTGTAGTCTCATAGTCCACACACACACACACACACACACACACACACACACACACACACACACACACACACGCACACACACACACACACACACACACACACACACACACACACACACACACACACACACACAAACACACAAATAATTAAGAGAAGAAAATCTCAAAATGTAGTTAAGAAATTGCATTACGGTCATCAATATATTTTGGAGGAAACACACTGACGTCAGCAACTATCCAGGAAGAGGCAGCCAGGCATTCACACACACACACACACACACACACACACACACACACACACACACACACACACACACACACACACACACACACACACACACACACACACACACACACAGTGTTTTCCAGGTTTTTCCATGGCTCAGAGACCCTCCACTCCTCCATTCCCAGAATCAGAGATGACCTTTGCATGAATAAAGTCAAAGAGGATTAAGGCAGCAGAGACCTTCGCAATGTCGGCCGAGGGGAGAGCGGCGCATCCTCCTTTGAACGTGGACGGCGTGTCGATGTCTCCACCTGCACGAAGGCCACGCTGTGTGTGTGTGTGTGTGTGTGTGTGTGTGTGTGTGTGTGTGTGTGTGTGTGTGTGTGTGTGTGTGTGTGTGTGTGTGTGTGTGTGTGTGTGTGTGTGTCCATGTGATGCATTTGCATGCAGAAAAACAAAAGAAAAGACCGTTGGAAATGAGAGGAAAGGTCCCAGGAGGAATATTTCTAAACACATTCTGATGTTCAATTCTTTTATCCGTTTCCTTGGAGGTGATAATATCTGTGGTTCATAATCTTATCTGATTTAAACTGAGCCTAATCCATACGATACAAGATGTAGAAACATAGATTTTCTATTTGCCTAAGTGTCCATCATACCACCAGGATTACAATGATTTAGATTAGCTGCCTTTCTTCACAGCAGCAGGATTAGCGAAATCCCATTTTGTCATTATCACCTTTATAATACCTGTCAGAATCTCGGAGAAATATACACCTTGTATCAGAAGTCACTAAAACCGAGTCTGTGGAAGTGTTCGCCAGATGTTCACAAGAAAGGACTGTAGCTTAGAGTCATTTTTTTTTGTAGAATATCAATGTAAACTACAGAAAAAAGGTTATTGTTTTCAGGAAATCTGATAAAAAAGAAGCATATTTAGGGTGCTAGTGGAGCAGCAGCAAGACAGGAAGTGACATCAGGGCCGTTTATCAAAATAAAGAAAGGCAGATTTTCAATTTTTCTTATCCAACAATCTAAAAAAGTCCTGAAAAATCTTTTGAATGAACAAGGTTTTCCTTTTTTAAAGCAAAAATACACTTCAACTACAACAGCTCTTACATGTTTGAGTGAAATATTCTTATGTTCACATACAGTAGAAAGACCTGAATCTACTATTAAAAGGGGAATTACATGCAGAATATGGTGGGAAAAACACTGGTTGCCTACCCTAATTCAGCCAAGATTTCTTCACTTCTTTGGTCGTTGTTATTTGGATGAGCCTTTGCATTGTTGTCCAAGATACCTGAAACCTACGGTGGCCGAACAGGTGCAAACGCGCTAAGACAGGCCAAAACACTTCCATTAGGAGAAAAGCGCTGTAGATTCAAAACCGATGCAAATGTAAAACATCTTCACCAACTTCACAAAACATGTGCTGCATAAACTAAATAAAAAACAGCCAATGGGATTCTTCCATTAGATTTTGGATTGATTGATTGGGGATTACGGGAGCCAACAGGTGCAAAAACGTAAAGTATTTCCATGAAAATATCCAAATATAAAACAGAAATGTATGAAAACATTCACCGACTTGACGGATCAAGCGCAGCAGTTACTAACAGGGCTGCATAGACTACAAAACGATCCCTGTTTCCGTTGTGTTTTTAGTTTCTTGCAGCGTTTTTTATTTGCAGTGTTTCGTTTATGATGCTCTTTTGGTAACCGGTGCACATGTGTTCTCAAGCTGGGGAAGATGTTTCTTCGTTTGCATGAGTTTTGGCACATTTGTGTTCTTATATTTGGACATTGTTCATGGAAATATTTTGGGCCGTTGCAGCATGTTTGCGCCTGTCGGCCACCGTGGATTTTCGGATATCATGGACAACAATGCAAAGGCTCCTCCAAATAACAACGACCTAAGAAGTGGCTAAATCTTGGCTGAATTTAGTGGCTGTTTGGTTCACCATATTCTGTATGTAATTCACTTTTTCATGTCTTGATCTCCTATTGGAAATGTTTTGGGCCGTTTTAATGCATTTGCACCCGTCGGCCAAGTGTCATGGCTGGGCAACATGTAAAGGTCAGGGTAAAATTCAGATGGACTTTATTGAAACACACTGGTCGGCTCCTCAGTGTGTGTGTGTGTGTGTGTGTGTGTGTGTGTGTGTGTGTGTGTGTGTACATGTTCTAAATAAAACACCACAAACATGCTTACTGTCACATCTCCTCTGTGTCTTTCTAACCCACTAGCGCTGCCCGAGGAGGAACAACACAACCCACAAATTAGTATGAAACACATAGTTGTCTTGGAGCCCCCGCTCCTCTGCCTGCAGACTGGGGGCCATCGCTGAAACATTTTCCAAGATCACTTACCAGAAAAACAAAAGCTGGAAAAGAGAGCTGTGGAGGATTATTCTCCTAACGTTACATGGATTAGCAGCAGCCCAACCTTTGACTCCTGTTAGGGACGACTTGACTTATGGCTCTGTTCGGAGGGGAAGCAGGCTCATTATTAAAGTATGTTCACAGGAGTCTCTCAGGGCCTAAACTGAGGGTGACCCTGAGGAGACTGTGAAGAAGACTCCATATTGGAAGATACATCTGTGGAAGTTTTTTATATTAATACAATATGTTGCTGACTCTCCATTGTTATGATTTTTTGTAGATGTTGTGCTGGATAAGGAATAGCATTAATTGCATCTTTGTGTGTTTGTGTGAGAGTTGTACCTTTATTCCTCTTGTATTTCAATTATTTGCCTACCTTTACGGTGGTAATGTATATAAAACTATTTCTGAACACTGTTTTTTTTAAGAGCTATCCAGAAAAAAGGTGTTTTTAGGGTTAAATTATTATTTCAATTATTAATTCTATTTTATTTGTATTAATTTATTTGTATTTTGATTTGTGTTTATTATTTTTATCATTAATATAAATAATTCTAATTTATTTGTATTATTATTATTATTATTATTATTATTATTATTATTATTATAATTATTATTATTATTATTATATATAGTATATTAGTAAAGTATTTGACTTGTACCTGTAACCTACAAAATGACAACAAAGCTGAATTTAAAAATGTAAATACTTAAATGTATATTCATCATATACATTTACTACATCTCTGTACATCTATATATCAGACATACATACCACTTTATTTTATATTTTACATTTCATTAGTCCGCACTATTTCATGTATGAGGTTCACATGTTTTTCGTACTTGTGGGATTTTTCTTTATATACATATTTAACGAGCATTACTGGAGAAATCCATGGTTTAATGATTTTAATTTCCAACGATTGCTGCTCCGTGATTGTTGTAAAAATAATGAAAGTAATTTAAATACATGTCTCGTTTCAACCAAATGCAGTTTTCACCTGGAATTTTCTGGCTTAAAGGAATAAATGAAATCAATCAAAGCTCCCTGGATCCTCTCAACACTTTTCTGATGTCTCCTTGTTCGGAGGCACAGAGGCAGCAAACATCACTCATCACACACACATGTTTTTAAATCTTTGTATCCAGTCCTTGACTTCAGTGAGGCTAAACCCCTTCATGTTCTCAGTCAACACAAGTGGAGTAAGAATAGCACACAGAAATGATGCTCGGTGTGTGTGTGTGTGTGTGTGTGTGTGTGTGTGTGTGTGTGTGTGTGTGTGTTCAGTGCTTGTGTTAAGTCCCTACAGATCTCCCAAATACCCATGCACATGTGTATAGAAACAATTCACAAAGCCCTGTGTAATCTTCCTTTTTACGGCGCTCTTAGTTTCCTCTGCAGGGGATTACTGTACCACTTTTTTTGTGTGGAATCTGCAGAAGGAGGAGGGACATACAAAATGGCGGAAAAAGGAAAACAAATTGTAACGTAATCTCCGCAGAGAAAGGACGGAGTCCCCCAGACCCTCCATCTTTTTTGCGGGACAGAAAATCCCATAATCCTCCATGTTTGATGTCTCAAAGCTAATGGCGTTTATTAGGATGGCCCAAAAGGCGCTTTGTCCGCCGCGCGGTTGCCGTTGAGGTTTTGAATGACATTGCCGGCAGAGAGCTGGTAACTTTAGCTTAATCTGGGCTTATCCGGCCCCGATGCATGCACAGGTGTGTGGCCCTTAAGCCCAGAGGAGGCCGGGCTCTCCTGTTTGAGCCAAAGATCAATGCTGCTGCAGGGGCCGAGGACGTCCAGAGGAACACACACTGCACCTTTAACCCACCGGGCTTTAGCCTCCTCGTGCACCGGACCGCCTATTATCACATTTTAATTAAACGACTGCTCCCCTTCCCTCCGTCTGCTCAATAAGATATGGAACGAGCTTTTCTTCCTGCTGATCAGCTTACATTTGATGAAGCAAGTCATGCAGGTTGAGTTGCATACATTCATTTTGAGGATTTGAGTTTCGGCCCCTGTGTTCACCCTGAAGCCTGCTGCTTTGTGCCGTGGCCCCACATCCTGTCAGTTCATGTGTATGGCGTTATGTTATATGTTCTATTCTGGGTTTCTGGCTGTCTGTCAGCTGGATTGCAGAGAAACTACTGGTCCTATCTTCATTTAAATTGGTTCAAGGAAGAAGCAGGAGCCTAGGAAGAACATTTTAGATTTTGGAGCAGATGTAACTAACATGGTGGATGTGAAGATAGCGAGAATGGGCCTTCATTTGGAAAACATTTGAAAAACTAGTATCTAATTTAGTAAAACAGCCCTTCAAGTTGGAGTAATGTGGAAGCAGATATCAACATGTTGTTTAAACGCTTCTAGGGAAACAAAACTAGAGTTTTTCTTTATAACGGCCATGTTGTTTCCACATTAGGACATAAAACTCATGTTCACAACGACGTTAGAGTAAGCAACGTCCCAACTTGGGAAATTGGACCATCCGAGGAGCATGTAAACCCACTATTGGCCTTGGTGTAGGTTTGTGCTTTCTGAATGCTAGTGTAGGGTCTTTATGTTCTCCTGCAATGTTCAGCGTCTTTGGAAAGTCACTATTTGTTTACATTAATATTGCATCTGTGGAATTGTGGTTAACGCTAAAACAAACAGCGCCTATACATGTCAAGAAGATACATGATCATCACATACAGATGTGTCTGTGTCCACACGAGTTCAATATAATCTCTCTTTTAGCTCTAGTTTTTGTCTCCACCATCTCATTCCTGAAATATCTTGCACTAAAGCTTCTGAAAAGAGTTCTGCAGGAATCGTTAGAAGACGTTATGCTATCTCCTATCAACGACTCAAAACCCTGGTTTCTGGATCCCTGAAGCATCTTTGCCGTCAAACCACTTTTATTTGGAGGCTGTTCATGATATACCTTGAATGATTTACATATTTGAACAATATGAGTAGTATTTACTATTTACTAACCACGTTGAATTATCAAGTACTCATAATACGTTTTCCCAAATTACTCAATAGAGTGTATGTGTGGTTTGAATGCTTTCTTTTAAAGTATGTTTACTTTGAGTCTTAATAAGTTCACTAAAATACGTAAATATTACCAATCATTTCTGAAATTAAATGAAAGAAAAGCAGGAAAAAGAGCTGCACATTTTTAATCAGGTTTAAAGGTAATGTCATTTAAAAGGACAGTGTAACAGTGAGAATATGTATCAACAAAGAGACACATTGACAGTAGATTTGAAGAAACTGTAAGTAGAGTTCAGACAAATCAGTCAAATCTCACTCAAAGTAGAATATCTCGGAGGATCCGCGCCCTGAGAAAAAGACTTTGTGGAAATCAGTTTCCAGTCCCTGATCTTAACCTTCAGGGGGATTTTTTGTTGAATTTGACAAACACCTCCTTTTTCAGCTCCTCCATGTTTTCCTGATCCATCATACTGTATCTCAGGAGGATGACATTGCTGCTGCTGCTGCTGCTTCTGAGGGCTCCCTGACCAAGGACTGCTGACTGTCTTATTGGATTTGGAAGCCACTCCTTCAATAAAAAGAATGAATTTCCCATAATTCAATAACAGAAATCAAGGCCAGCGGCCCACTGATCCATAAACACTACGGTGATGAGGTCAACCCCCCCCCATACTCCAGCACATGATGCAATATTAAGAAGATCAAACCACAACAGGTGCTTGATATTCAGATTTAGATAAAGTATTTTTGACACTGAGATGATTTTTATTATATTTGTATCTCTGTTGAGTCCAAAGCCTCCGAGATGTTTTCCCCATTGTCCCACCGTTGGACGTCCCCGGTATTCCCCCCCAAAACCCTTCATGATGCATCCAAACCCTACATTTCTTCAATTGCTACCATCATCTTCCAAATAACATGCTTCATGGTTTTATTTTCCTGCAGGGGGTTCCTGCGGGTCACACTCCCCGTGGATTTACACTAACCCTCATCTTTCTTTCTCCACAGAAGGAGCTGGACTGAAACGCATCACTTCCTGTCAGATAGAGGAGAGCATCGGCATCATAAATGTTTCACTGTTTATGTTTGAAACTGTCTCACCTCTCACCTCAGTGTCTGTGAGTCATGACTCAAAGCTTCTTTGCACCTTTTTTGGGCAAAGAATCATCACATCCACATTTAGACACGCACGAGGATGACCAACAGGGGGCGTCAGCCGGCAGCTTTACTGCTGCTTCAACCCTCATTTCACTCAGGAAGACAAAACAGGGCTGATCCACAGCCTCTCAAAGGGTAGGGTTTGAAACTGTCAGGGGATCATGATCTTCTCTGAGGGTTAAACCACGACTGTAGAGCAAAACTTCAATGAAAATGTCATAAGTATGAAAATCTTAATCAGGAAGATGTATTTTAAGACCTGCACTTTTTCTGCACACATACATGTGAATATATTTAACAATAGGAAATGTATATGTGCCCACTTAATGCTTACTTATTTTGTGTATTTTTAAAACCGTTGCTTATCTGCACGTCATTTTTTGTATCCTTGTGTGAATCTCCTGAATTTCCCCACAGGATTAATAAAGGCACATCTTATCTAAAGTAAAAAATGTCCCTCCTGACTTAACGTCCACCTTTAAATGTATATGTTGTTTTTTCCCAGGGATTATGTCTTAATAGACTATGAAATGCAGTGTTGTTAAAATGTAATTTATACTGTAAATAAACTTCCCTTGTGACTGGTATAATATATAATGCATAACATATTACTAAGCTATATAAATGATAGCGTTAGGTTAATATTAGTCATTACCCAGAGCCAAACGTCACACTCCAACATGATTATTTAAATTACAAGAAGTACAGTTATTAAATGTTGAGACTTTATTTGTGAAGCTGTTATATCATGGGAGCGTCACTAATATTGCAGCAGTTAAAGTGGAGTTACAGGAAAACGTAACACTGCCAGGTAGCTCAATCATAATAACATCAGACTTTAATAGTTTGTTTATGTTCTCAAAATGTTGGCAGAGAAATGCAGCGAAAGAACAGTATCTTCTTCAGAGATGTAGAAGCAAACAGATGCTGAAAATGATTCAATGAGTCAACTTTTCCCACCGACCCTAAAACACAATCTCATTTTATGCCTTTGATATCAGCCACAATAACCCTGTTTCCATACTGTTGTCCCGCACAGATGTTTTAGAAGCGCTGACATTGAACATAATTAAAGATTTTCTGTGGTTTTTGCAGAATCATTTAATAGTCTATTACTATCTTATCTAGCTGAGAGTGGAACAATAGCCCTTTATAGTTCATTCTGTTGAAATATATGCAAAGAAATGTCTTAAAAAGTTCACAAAAATGCCTCAGAAAACAAGATAAAGCATGTCTGTCCAATTAAGTCCAAATTGATTTATTAAGTACATGAAAAATCAAAGTGGAAACCATTAAAACATTTGCATTGTAAGTTAAAATGTATGTGTGTGTGTGTGTGTGTGTGTGTGTGTGTGTGTGTGTGTGTGTGTGTGTGTGTGTGTGTGTGTGTGTGTGTGTGTGTGTGTGTGTGTGTGTGTGTGTGTGTGTGTCTTCCTTTGAGGGTGAGCATCATAGGCGTTTGTCATTTTATAATAAGATCACTCTCCTGAGTCCTCAGACCAGTTGATAGATCTCTAATCCTGCCCTTGATAAGGCTTCAAAGCGACACACCATTAGGATGTCTTTAGCATGAGCGACGAGCAAATGCCCGTTTATTACGAGCGCCAGTATTCATCCTCTTGCCCTTTAGTCTAAGTACGCCTGCAGGGCTGCGCTGTTTCAATAAAGGCAAAACAAGATGTGTACCCCACGTTTTATCTGGAGTTACACAGAGCAGTGGTGGTACTCTGGGTTTGACAGAGGGTTAGTTACTGCTGGTTAGGGTGTATGAGTATCGTGGCTTCTAAACAGGGGACTCCGAGTGCAAAGAGACGGTCATTTAAAGGGCCATTAAATGTACGTTTGCAAGTTTCAACCCCTAGTCGTGTTTACAGTATCACAGTCATCAAATGTACTCAAGCAATTTACAAGAGTACAGTTTCTTTGATTGTAAAATTGAAACTCTAATCATCATCTCTAAACCTTAATTGTAAGGTTACGGCAGGCCTTTCCCCACCAGAAGAGATGAATTGGCTCACCTCAGTCATGACTTTAATGTTTTGTTCAGTTTTATTTCGATTTCCGGGTTTAATTTTGATAGGTGTTCACCCTCTGTATTTGCTTCCTGTCTCTGTGTTTTCGCTCCTGTCTGATTGTGTTCACCTGTTGTCCCTGTGTGTCACCTCCCCTCCCAAGCTGTGTCTGGTCTTGTGATTAGTCCCTATGTATTTAGTCTTGCTTTCCCTTGTGTTCCTTGTCAGTTCCCTGTCACTTTTTACTTGAGTTGGATCCCTTTTCTGCCCTCCTGCGTCCTCCTGCGTCCTCTGGTTTGTTAGAGTTTTGTTTTATTACTGCCTCCCCAGTTTTGTGTTTTTGTAACAGCTTTCTTGTCAAGTACAGCTCGCTTTTGGTTCAACTTTTTATCCATCCTGCTTTTTTCTACTGCACTTGGATCCTATTTTCCCCAACCTTGACAACCTCTGGTTTTCCCAGTACCATGAAGCAGAACGATTTAGAACTTTCCAGCTCATTTTTGATCGCAACAACTACATTTCTCTCCAGATATCAGATTTAATTCCACTTGAATAATGTTGCCTGCGAGATAACTCATTCTAAATGGCAGATTTAAAGGCACAATCAGTAGGATTTGGTGTTGGTTTCGTTGTTTGACGACTGTAAACAACATTTAAAGTTGGTCCTGGCTCTACATCTCAAAGAAGGATTAGCTTTTTAGCAGATGGTGAAATCTCCTTTTTTCCGCCTGGGGTTTTTCGGCCTTTTTGTAGCTCTCTCTGAATCCATGCTCCTGATCTCGTCCCTTGTAAAGACAATAGTGGTCAACACGCAGAAATGGTACAAATCTTGTAAGCTTTCATTAGCAACAGAAATGTTTGCTATTAGCCTACACGCCAACCAAACGTTTCCAAGATGTTTGCTTGAGTTATTAAAATGTTTTCAGATCTCCCTCTGTCCTCTTCTCTAAATCATACACCTGTTGATTGAAGTTAACAATCTTCAGCTGACTAGCACGGTTAGCACGGAGGCTAGTAGCAAACTTCACTGTAGCTAACATTAGCCTGCAAGTAGCTTCGTTCAGGACAAAGGTAGCTAGCCTTAGCATATCAAATAGTGACTCTCACTCCACAACTCCACCTGCTCTCACACTTTTCAACAATACTTTTTTCCTGTCAACTGTTTTTTTCTCAATAGATTCTCTTTGTTGTACATCTCTGCTGCAATAAACTAAGTCATCTCCAAAGGAATCAGTTGTAAATAGTTAAAAGTAAAGCTGAATTCTGTAAATAAGATCCCCAGTCTTTGCACAATCATATAGTCTGTGTTTCAATAACTCTGACACCCTTAAGGTGCGAAAGGATTTTACACTTTTATGTTTTTTATGGTGTCGTATAAGTTGAACTCACTTCATTCCCCAGTACATCTAAGACAGAGGCTTTAGTAAACGAAGGGTCCATGTGTGGAGCATCAGGTAGACTGTGGTCTTGTGTCCCAAACAGGCGCAGTGAGGGAGTCGCCCGCCATGTGCTCCTAACGTGCCGTGCTAATTGCATCCTTTTGTACTAAATCAGACTCCTGCTCCGCTGCTTTTTGATGTGACTACTCTCATTTCTCTCTCCGGCAACCACTCGCTCCAGCCATGCGTGGCTCTCTGTTTTCTCTGCGAGCCTTTGATAGCAACACAGTAGCGTTAATTGTTTTGTACTGTTTGGCGGCCACTCCCCATAGGTGGGATCCATAATCTATACCGACACCACAGATAGACTCCTGTGTGATGTCAAGGCCCCCCGCTCTGAGAAAATGGGTAATTAGGGGACTGGCGTTTGGAGCAAAAGATGACTCTGATTTGATCTGTTTGAAGGAATGAATTCAACTGATTCCTGTCAAAGCTGTGCTCCTCATAACGTTGATGGTTGACGAAGAAGTTAAACCTTTATTTCGTCCTTTTTGTATTTCAAGTCTCTCTTTTGTACTGATCATGCTACGAGTTATTTTAAAGGATGAATAGAGGTCGTTCCCTGGCTCATTTCCTGCTAACACACAAAATGCACAAAAAGAAATGACTAATAAAGAACTTTTACAAACTTCATATCCTTTACTGGACATAACGTCTCAAATTGACGTACTATTATGAGTCACGTTGAACCGTCTGGGCACTCAAAAACCGGAATTTGGATATTTTTAAGTCAGAGTATGTCATTTGCAGTGTGTGCCACAACTCTGAGGTCTCCAGAGATTGGCATTGGCTGGGATCTACTTCTATCAGCTTCTTTGAGCTGTTAAGGAGTCAATTTAGAAAAGGGATGTGAATTTTATGCAAAATCTTAGATAAATCAATGGAAACCTGTCGACCTGAGAAACAGTCGGGAAAAATGTAGATGCAACGAATCAATACAATATTGGTACATTTTTTTTTGGTCCTATTGCGTTTAAAAGAATTTGAAGTCTGTATTTCTTTGAAGAATATAACAGTTGCATAAACGATTCGTGTTAAAGTAACCGGAATAGTTCAATACTACTAATAGCTCTGTTAAGACACATTGTTTTAGCTCTACTTTGTTTTTTTCGTGGATCCTCATTTGTTTTATACGTTGTCCCTGAGCCTGACATTTCCAACGATACCTCCCAATAATCACACTAGTCGCCATGTACAAAACTAAGGAGGTTTTCACTTATTCCAAATGTGAATTGGGTCGTTCTGTGGCTCACTAGCCTAATAACCAACTTTTACAAACTTCATATCCTTTACTGGACATAACGTCTCAAATTGACTTACCATTATGAGTCATGTTGAACCGTCTGTGGCACTCAAAAACCTGAATTTGGATATTTTTAAGTCAGAGTACGTCATCTGCAGTGTGTGCCACAACTCTAAGGTCTCTCCAGAGATTGGCAATGGCTGGGATCTACTTCTATCAGCTTCTTTGAGCTGTTAGGAGTCAATTTAGAATGTTTTTCACCATGTTCTTACCAGAAACCTCCAAAGGTTACCTTAATAAATTCTAGCTAGCTCTGGATCAACGTGTCATGCTTTGCCGGAGTTCCTCAAGAATGTGTAAATACTTTTGGACTGTTTTGTGAGCTGTCACTGAAATGAGAGTTTGTCCTCAACGGGCCGTTAGTACATCGGAGCGGCAGATTCCCAGGGGTCTCTGGTCGCGGTAATTAGCGTCCCAGGAGTCAGGGAGGCATGTCCTCGAAACAGAGGAGAGTGCAGGTGAGCCTCGTCGTCCTCGTGATCACTGGCATGTTAGAATCAGTTTAATTGGGCTCTGTTTGATTTTCACCGACGACAGCCACTGCGCCCCTCCACCGCCTCCCAACAGTCCCAACACTCCCACACATCAGCAGACAGAGAAACCCCTCTCCTCCCCCTCCTCCGGACCTAATGGCAGAGCGGTGACTCCTCAGAGTTGACAGTGACCTCGCTGTCGGAGGGAGGCAAGCGGCTCAGAGACTCCTTTGAAGTGTCAGCGGCTCCCCTTCGGTCTGCTCCTTTAAAGAGCCACATTTTTGTCTTTCTGGACGAGCAGCTTCAAAACAGATTGACACCTGCAGGCCTTGCTCCGCTCTCCTGCTGCCTTCAGTGGGATTATTACTCTCTCTTAAGAGAACAAGCTGCTTTCTTAAAGACATGTAAAACATCCTGGAGTTTAGTTTGAAGTCTCTTTTAGGAGTAAAGCTGAGATGTGAGGACAGGATTTGTGTTTGTGGGATGCTAAATATAGCAAAACAAAGTTGCACAAAGCTAATATTGTTAGCATGATGCACAAATACCTTTTAAACTGAGCAGAATATAACTTTGTGCAGCTGTTTTTACACAAACGCTGCCTTTTAGATGTTAGTATTTTAACTTCACCAGTGGTTTTCAAACTCCAAGTCGCCTCCTCACCGCCACTTAATTGATTTGCTTGGTTTCATTCAAGTCCTGGATGCCTATGGGATCAATATTATGGTATTTGATCCAATATACACTTAACAATTGATCCTAGATAACCAGTATTGCTGTTTTACATGACTTTGGACCTCCCTGAATACATCAAAAAGAGTCTGTCCTTATCTGTTTGTTTCTTTAACTAAATCACACACATTTAATTCACCTCACCACCAGAGTACATTTCTCCAGGCACAATTTGTGTGAATGACATTTTCTTTTCTGTGCTGCAGCGCCTATTAGACAACTTTAACCCTTATCATTTTTATCAGTGCATGAACTTTGGCGACTTCCAAAATATGTGAAAACAACTCTGTGTGTGCAGGGCTTATAATTCTCTGATTCGAATGGTATATTAAAGTAATATTTTACCCACAAAATTATCATTTTTAAATCAATTACTCCACTATAACTTCACCTCAGGGTAGAGTAGAACCGTGTCTCTCAGTCACGATCAGATGTTTCCGTCAACGACCGAATGGTTTGTTAAGTTGTGGGATTGTGGGACAGCATTTTCTCCTTTCCTTTTGTAAAGCTTGGTCCAGAGTCTATGCTAAGGAGATGATGAAGGAGGTATTGTGTCATGATCCTTGTTTCGTGTCTGTCATGTCCTTCTGTTGTGTTTTATTTTGAAATGTTTCCCCCTCTTGTGTCATGTTTAGCTTCTTTTCCTGTCTGCGTTTCCCTCCTGTGCCTGATTGTGTCATTGTGTTCACCTGTTGCCCCTGTGTTTCTCCCCCCCCTTCCAGCTGTCTCTCGTCTTGAGATTACCCTTGTGTATTTAGTCCCGTTTCCCTTTTGTCTGTTGTTTGGTCGTCGTCATTTCTTCCCTGATCTTGTCCAGGATACCTGCCTGTTCCTGTCGCCCTTCATGTCTGAAGCTAAGTGTTTTTCATGTCCTGTGTTCCCCTTGCTTTGTGTTTTCGTCAACAGCTTTTGAATAAAGCTCGCTTTTTGTTTGGACCCTTACCTTCCTCCCCTTGATTTACTGCACTTGGGTCCTGTTTCCCCAACCCTGACATAGTGCTGCTCCTATCAGAGAATATGAACAGCTCTTATCATGGTACTTTTGAGTCATTTCAATCCAAAGTCTAATTTGTGTAATCCTATGCACACTAATGTGGAAAAGAGGCATTTTTGCTCAAACCTTACAATTGAAAACACTTCTGCATAAACACTCTCACTATTGGAGAGGCAAACTTCTTGTCTAAAACAGTTATTTAAATACAGTTTTGCGTATTGATAACCATGGACCACATTCACTTCAATTCATCCAAACTTTCTGCCATTAGGTGAGTCTTAGTTTGCTGTGGATGTTTGTGAGAGAAACAACAGTTTCTTCAAGAGTTCCAGGTGACATGGTGAGAGGAAACAACATAAATAATACATTAGAAGGTGAAGTTTTATTTTTTGTTCCCAGGGAACATTAACCTGCTCTAAAGCACATGCTGGCAGATATGAGACCCTTTGATAGTGACCTTAATTTGATTCCTTTTCATTTGTAGTTTCTCCACTTTAAAGGTCATGAATTAAAGTTGGACTCTTCAGGATCGTCTGTCTTTGCATTCATGTTGTATTCCTCACGTAAGGTTTTCCTTGCACAGCAAGGACTTTCACACCTCCAGAGATGTAAATTACTTTTCAAATTACCTCCCATACTTTGACTTGAACTTTTTAAATCCATCCAATGACCATCCAATTTATGGTCATTATTATTTCCATGGCTGCCCTGCCGCTAATTGGAGTGGTTTGTTTCCATAAAGTGATGATAAAAGAGGGCTGGCGGGGCGGCGGGCTGCTAGCAGCTCATCGACGCGTCATGCTCGCTGGACATTTTTCCATTTAAAGAGGCCAATTAGGCCGGCAGACCTCCCCGCTCATCACATGCCGATCGGGTCGAGGGCACAAACAAACACACCCAGGACCCTATTATCCCCCTGCACCCTCTAAAGGCAGTCAAGCAATTTCCTTTCTTAAAGTGAAACTCCACCCAGAAACTATCAAACAGTTGAAAGGTGGCTATAAAAGGCATGAAGTTTGTTACTTGGCAGGATGGAGGTTTTTTTACTCTGGAAAAGTACAAAGAGGACAATAAAACGGCTTCAAGTTTTCTCTCTCTTTCTATCTATAACTCAACTCAACAGGAAAACAGCAAACCCTTTAGGAGCTTTAGTAGTGCATAAGAAGGAGGCTCCTGGTTTTGATAATGCCTAAACATGAATACTTTTATTCTGCCTTATATTTGACTCTTCTGCAATCTCCTTATCACAACAGCATGGCAGAATCCAAATCAAACATCCAACAAACATCTTCTTTGGTCTGTATTTCCAGATGCATTTTCCGTAATGCCAACTCGTGTTTCAATACTTTGTGCTCCTGCTATCACCAAGATACCATAAAGTCAGACCTTTTACTTAAAATTAGGCCTCGCGTGCAACAGAGTATAAATTCAAAAGACTCATAATGTCATCGTGAAAAAAGAAGTGGTTTTGCAGAAAAAACTGGTATCACGTTTGCAGAAATGTACAATGCCAGATGTTGAGCATTGGTTCGGTTTCAGAAGACAAAACTTTGAGAAGAAAGATCTTGGTTTGGGTTTAAAAAAAAGTCTTAGTCATGTGAAAATCCCGGTTGTCTGGGCAACTGAAATACAGCGTAAAAACCTTTCATAACAAAAGTTGCTGCCAAAAGAGCATTATATCCACACGTTGATGTTTGTGTAGTAAGAGTCACTGCAAAGAAATACCAAAGATAGTGCAGTTATTTTGCAGTGAACCCTGACTTAGTTGAACGGCTTCGCAGCACTTTAATCATGGATACCGTAAAACTAGTTTGATTCAACGGACATTTACATATTTCTTTACTTGTTTTTTTGCCTGAGCTGTTGTGCCTATTGTCCTCTTGCATGTTTTGTCCGCTACTGTAAACCAAACCTCCCTTTAAAGACAACAAAGATGATGTAAAGTTAAGTAGCTCCACATTGAACAGAACACCAATGCATGAAACCAGGGTGAAGAACACATTTATGTTCAACATACCTTCTTTTAGCCAGGGACCGCGCAGGCTGGGCGTCGGGGTGTGTCGTGCCGCCCCATCAGTCGGTGTTCGTGAATCAGTTTGAAGGCAGATCAAAGCGTTTTCTCTCCCGGAGCTGGAGCTCGGTCCGGCCTCTGCTGACGATCGAACGTCAGGCGGAGCCCAGCGTCCGGACTGTCCGCTGCACCGCGGGGGGGGGTGTTGCTGGATGTGGACATGGGAAGGATTTCTCACTTTGACCTTTTCCTCATGGTGTGTGAAGGCTGCGTAGCTGGACACAACATGGTGGGACAAATTATATTGTTTGCAGGAGAAACCCCTTGATGCATCAACGGGGTCCTGGCAACACTGTGAATCTGCAGACTGATCTGTGGACACTGCACGGGGAGAAACGTAGGGGCAAGTTCAGAATAAAAAGGGCAATTCTTTTTCTATAAATGTGTCTAGGCTCTGTGTGCTAACGGCTAACGGGTTACGTTTTGGTTTTCTGATTCAACGTCAGTGATGGCAGGCTGAGATCCGTACCGCTGATTGGTTAACGCGAGAACACTATTGACGCGGCCCTCTTCTATCGCTTCATGCGCGCCGTTCCCAAAATGCGCCCAAACGCGCCCAAAAATCGCATCACATCCAGTGTGGACGCACCATTAGACTTGTTTGTAATGACTTGAGACTTGGACTTCCAGTTAAAGCTTTTAGGCTGTGGTTTTGAAAGATGTATTATTTTGGACCTGACTTGATTCGGCTTTAAATATATGACTTAAGTTTTGGTATTTTAAATGACTCTGACTTTGGACTTAATTAAACACTAGGACTTGTTTAAAAGGACTTGAGACTTCGACCGAAACCTTGACATTTTGAGTCTAAATGCTTGGACTGGACTTGGACTTGTTTCACATGAGATGATGCTGACTTTCCTAGAATTGAATTGGCAATTTCACTTCCATATATCATAAGAGAATACTTGGAATACTTTTGGGAAAGACGTATTTTTTAAATAAACATTTGGACAAGTACTTGTTTTGAATGACTTTACACTTAGACTTGTTTGACTTGGACTTGCAGTTGAAGATTTTAGGCTTAATGTTCTTTAAAAGAACGTTCTTTTATTTTGGACTTCCAGTGAACTCGAGCTTAAATGAATGATTTGTTTTTCTGTATTTTAAATAACTGTGATTTTGGACTGGATTAAACACTAGGACTTGTTTAAAAGGACTTGAGACTTGGACCAAAACCTCCAAGAAAACGTTAAAAACATCTAAAAAGAAACAAGTCTCTTTGATTTCATCCCCGTTTCCTTAGTAATAAAGCATCACATCATCAACATACTGTGTGCAGTTTCCTGACGTCACCATTCAGGAATTCTAGGTGAGTTTGCCTTCATTGCTTCATTTGGGGCAACCAATCCCTGCCTCACTTTCAACCCTGACACCCCCCCTTTTCCTGCAGCCTCGTGCCACTCCAGTCCCGCCGTATCATCCTCTCACACACACGCCGCCTCATAATTAGGCCATGTACAGAGTTCCCCGATAACGTGCGCAGTTTATTTTCTGTCTTAATTCCTTATCAGATGCATCGATCGCGCGGTGCGTTGACTGATCTGGGGAGGCCGTCTGGAGAGCAGCGATAAGCCGTGTTATGTGTGTGTGTCTCTGTGCAGATCGCCCTGTGTGTTCAGCCTCTGTAGGGGTGTGGGTGGGGGGGGTGTGTGTGTGTGTGCAGCAGTTTGGGATTAGCACCTTATTAGCTCCGAAGCCTCTGCTTTTTTTTAACAAGGCTCACACCTCGATGCCTGCTAAAAATGAACACTTATTTCAAAGAGGTGAAACAGTACCTTCTGATGTGTTGGACCAAATGGAAGCAGGACTAGAACTAGGATTAAAAAATGTTATAAAGTACATCTTTACTTCCAACACGTAGCTACAACCTGTGCTGCAGCCTTCAGTCGAACATGGTCTTCATGAAGCTGCCACGCCGTCATCCATTAGGATTCTTGTCTGTGTAAATATGAACGTGACTTTTGAGCAAACACCAATCAAGGAGCCTGGAGGATGTTTAGTCCAATGTTGTTTTTTCACACGTTCTCAACGGACCCACATCCTCCTGTGTTTACAGCTGCTGTGTTGAAGAGATGATGCTGGTGAACTTTAGCTAAAGCTTGTTGAAGAAGTTCGATGTTACATATCAAGTTTCCCATGAGAACTTTTCCACTTTCCTAATGAGAAACGCAAACAGCGATCGTCAATACAAACCTAAACTCGTCGGCGGACAGTTATTTGTTTACTGTACGTATGGTGATGTTTACTTTTAAATAACAAGGCAATGACGGAGATGTTGAAGTGGATGTATAACAGGACATGAGTTCCTTTCTTTCAGCTTTGACTAAATGATGGTTAACTGACACTAGGGCTGCCCCCGATTAGTCGACTAATCGTTAGTCAGCAAAAAAGAAAAAGTCCACCTGCATGCTGCAGGGTCAGCCGGAAACCCCCCCAGACTTCATTCAGAGCTGTGCCTGGTCCTTAAGTTATTTTGTCGGGCTCAGGAAACCATCAATCCAAGCTTTCATTTCAGGATCAGGGCGTAATATGCGGAGGGATTTCTGCCGAGCAGCATATTTGTCGCTGTCTCCATTTCCTGTGTAGTATTTACTGGGTTGTTATATTCAGATATGAATTATAGAAACTAGAACTCGATGCTCAGTGTGTGTGTGTCCTCTCTCTTTGTTTACACACACATTAAGAATCCTTACCGGAGTTACTGCTGTTCGTACCGCTGACGGGCGGCCGCCTGGATTGACGACTACTAGTCGACTAGAAAAATCTTTAGTCGAGGGCAGCCCTAACTGACACCATCCAGGGTTTTACTGATGAAGAGGAAACTAACTATTCATTAAACAGAAGACACTATTTTGTGTCTTACCTCTGATATAATCGTCATCCAAGTGTCTCCGCTTTTGTTTTGAATGTCATTGACACCAAATGACCTCTTAGCTAAGGTTAAAGGACCTTGCTTACAATAATAACCACTTGGTTAAGGTTATGGTGTGATCGCAGTTAAGAGAAACCGATGTTGACTCTCTGTGTGCCGAGGGAGGTATCTTTTTTGGCTCGTGTTGGAAGACGTTTTAAGATCCTAATACCACACTGCGAGTAAAGTCCTTCGCACAATAAGCCATTTCTGCCACTAGGTAAACGGACTGTACCTTTATAGCGCTCTATCAGGTCTTTGCAACCCCTCAAAATGCTTCACTTACTACAAGTCATACCTCATTCATGCTCTAGGGAAGCTAACATTCACACAAACACATCGTTGGTCATCGGGGGCAACCCAGGGCTCAGTATCGACATGTTGATGGCACTGGGCAGGGATCAAACCCACAACCTTCTGGTGGAAAGACGGCCGCACTTAATGGGGCTCCCTATCCAAACAATATCAAAAGACGAAGTTTGGCGACGTAGCTCAAGATGGGAGTGTGTCATCGCAGGGTCTCTTTTTCCCAAACATACGGACAGTGTTATAACCGGACAAACACTCAATAAAGAAGTCAAGAGCTTTCCCAGTGGGTACAGGTAGGACGGAAGCGGTTACAAGCTGAAGGGTTACGTTTTGTTAGCTTGTTTCTCTGGTACATAAAGATCCAGAAGTCCAACGACTAAAATCTTTCACCCGGGTAAAATGTATAAATAAAACGACCATGATGGAAAAAGGTGTATCGTTCGGCACATGGGTAGATATGAACACTCGCCATTGAAGTAAATATTGGAGTATTAAATACTTAAGTACTTATTGTGAAAAGTTCCTGTCAGAGTTCTATTTGACGTTTTTAGATTAACATTACTGCTGCATCAATGTGCGTGTTGCATTTTACGGCTGTATATGTTTGACGTTTAGTTCAACTCCCATAGTTTAACCTTAAACAATGCATCATATTCTATTCACTTATTCTGTGGGAAAGTAAAGGATTTGTCACAGTTTTTTGAGCATTAGCTGATGAGGACGGTCTCAAAATCAGATGCTCAACTATAAATCTACACCGTAACTGAAAATCTGAAATCCTTTACACAGGTGAATACAGTGATTTACCGTTTTAATCTCAAGTGTGAAACTCAAATACATAGAAACAGATGTGTCCTCTCTGATCCCAGGAGACAAACCCTCTGTCATTGACCCGGTGAGACTGAAGCTTTATTTACTCGGAGCTTTCTCTCTCCGGGTCTCCATGTGTTGTAACCTGCCTGAGAATACCTCCATCCCTGTGTGTGTGTGTGTGTGTGTGTGTGTGTGTGTGTGTGTGTGTGTGTGTGTGTGTGTGTGTGTGTGTGTGTGTGTGTGTGTGTGTGTGTGTGTGTGTGTGTGTGTGTGTGTGTGTGTGTGTGTGTGTGTGTGTGTGTGTGTGTGTGTGTGTGGTGGGTGGGGGGTGTAGCTGAATCATGACGGCCTCTGGGCTAACGGCAGTGAATGGACTCCCATTAGGACACTGTTATTGGGACTCCTTCATTAGCATCTCCGCCCATTGTCTCTGTGAACAATGGGCACAAACAAAACATTCACATGGAAATGGGTGAAATGTACCTAATTAGTTATCTCTCCTGGTATTGTTACGCAGAATAAAGATGGGGGTTAAATTGCTTTCTGCCGGAGCTCTGGAGCCAAGCAGCAGCCCTGCAATGGATTCTGGGAATTAAACAGGAATACAAACATCTTTATTGTTGCGTCCATGTTGACATCTCAATCGAGGAATCAACAATAAGGTATCTGGAGTCTCAGTGTCTATAAAGTCCCCTGAGACAAATGTAAATGTGTGATATTGGGCTGTATGAATAAACTTTGATTGATTGATAAATTTAAGGTTAGTAGGTTAAAGATCAGCGCAACAGCATCTTGAATACAGTTATGGGAGAAAGAATATCCTAGATGAAGCAGAGTCAGTCAGGGGTTTTATTTTTCTTACTGAAATATCACGTTCCAATTGGCCAGCGCTCCAACACATTGAACGTAATAGGTTGAAGGGGCGGGACATCTCTAAGCGGTTGACCAATCACAACCGAGCTAACCAATCAGAGCAGACTGGACTATGGTCTCAGATAGAGGGTGAAAAGAGGTGCTGCAGCACAGGCAGTATGAGAAAATAAGAGCTTTCTGAACATTAAAGCATGGAGACATGTCACCAAATACTTGAAAATGAGCATTATATGTGCTCTTTATTGTATGTGTCAGCTCTCTGCGCTCACGCTGATTTATTAAAGCCTCTGAGTCTCTGTTTGTATCCCTCATGTGTTCATATTTACAACTTGTGATCCCAGCACTCATATCTGTGTGGTCACTTCACACCCGGGCTCTGGGGACGTAAGACAAACAGCTTCTGTTTGAGTAGCCTCTGACACTGAAGTGTTTGAGCGATGGTTTTATCTTATGTAGCAATGAGTGACAGCCACTGAAGGCACGGTCTATATTATGGTTTTGGATTAAAGATTAAAGCCCAGTAAAGCCTATGAACAGGCCTAATCCTGCTCTTCAGCGCCGCTCAGCACCCGGAGACCATGATCCACCTTCAGCTTTACTTCCCAACGTTCATCACCACGGCTGGAAGAAAACAAGCTGTTGCTGAGCAGAAACACTCACCTGAGACTCCATGGGAACATTGTGATTCAGTCACACAGTGTTTCCTCTGCAAAAAAAGGTTATTTTTAACTGGTATTAAGTGACTACTCCAATGTTTATAAATGTTAAGCAAGTGCACCATCAGCATTAACACTCTTAGCAATGCTGACTTCCTGAATCAGAATCAGAAAGGTTAATTGCTAAGTAGGTTAACATATATGAGGAATTTGACTAAACAAAAATTGGGACTTTGATAAAAAACTATTGTAAGAGAACTGTAATAACATACAAACATAGCGATATGTACCTGTATAAATGTAATTAAAATTGGAATACTGACGTATTTATTATAATAAATATAGTAAATTATGTGCATTTGCAATGTGTGTGTTCAGGGATGTGCAGAACTGACAGTATTATAATGAAAAACTTAGTATTTTATACATTGTGTGCATTAACGTAATGCATAGCGTCTGGAGGAAGGCTCAGTGGTGCGTGGTCGGTATTTGTTACCTACTTTTTGTATTTCACAAAAAATGTAGTTAAACTTGATTCAATTATTTACTTTTTTACTTTTAATAGGTGCTTGAGGATAAGAATTCAGCACATCAAGAGTCCTGCAAGAACATCAGCTTCAAACGAGCTGTGCCAATTTGCCTCTTAAAATAAAGTTAGTGTACTCAAGTGTTATCCCTTTTCTCCCCTCTCTTGCTTTCTCACTTTTACATCATTAACAAAGGAGCTGTGGAGAGGCAGCTTGAACACACAAAGACGGAGACAGAATGGAGATTGATGGGAAGTTAACGATGAGCGTCCGCCACGTTAAAGTCACTGTTTCACAAAGGAGGAGGTGACGGAGGTGACAGGCCGCTGCTTCCCTGTCAGAGTTTATTGAGAGGAGACAACTCACTGCCTCGCTGCTAATGAGCCTGATTGATCAGCGATGACCTGAAGGCTGCTGGTGTGTGTGCAGCAGGGAGACCAAGAAACAGACAAAGCCACTGATCACAAGTAAAAAAATACAACTAACCTGGCCTTTTGTTTTACGTTGCATTGGTGGAAGAAGTTCTCCAGTCCTTTACTGCAAATACAAAGCTCTGCTACAAGTAAAAGTCCTTCGTTAAAAACCTTACACAAGTACCAGTATGTAAAATGTACTTATTGTGCAGTAATGTTTTGGGAATAATATCACCGCTGCATTAATGTGTGTGTTGCATTTTGCTGCTAAGGTCTATTAACCTCCTTAATAAACTGTTAGGCAGTTCAATCTGCAGCACAATGCATAAAGGGAAAGAAGAGACATGGACTAAAAGACAAACCTTCGATCAGTGCTGCAGTCATAAGTTCAGTGCTGTAGCCGCAGTTGGAAGACCGTTGTTTTCTTATTTGAAGCAATACGATTGTTGTGATGACATCAAGCGGAGGTGATTGAAAGAGCGGGAGATTAAACTCAGACGGGGAAAAACTATTTAGAAAAAGACTTCTGTGTTTGTTCCATGTTCAAATGTGAGGGAAAATACATCAGACCCGTGTTTAATCTGCAGAAATGTTTTATTTCTAAATCTGATTCCATTGCACTTTAGCTTTTTACAAGACATAATGATTTTAAATCAGCCGTAAAAACATTCATTATTTTTCCTGAATTGTTTTATACACTGATCGGAAAACAGCCCAAGACCTGAAGACTTTAAGTCACATGCTTCATGCATCATCCTTTATTTAATACATGTTTTCCATGCACTTGTTAGCATATCGTAAAATGTCTTCTTGCAATATTTCACAATCATCCGAAATTCTTTTATACAAAAATTGGAAATCAGAAAAGAATCAGGGGGATGGAAATGCTAGAAGGAAGTACCAGTATAGCATGATAGTTTCCTAACTTGACCTGCCTCCAAAATGCTACCAGTGCTTCAGAAACACACACACACACACACACACACACACACACACACACACACACACACACACACACACACACACACACACACACACACACACAGCTGGGTGACACCCTCTCCGCCATCAGTCTCTCGCTCTTCATCAAGGCTCTGATTTCCTCCACCTCTGGGGGAGAAGGTGGAGGCAGTTTCCCAGCCTGCCTCTGTGCTGCGGTCCGGGGTTAATAGGTGTTCAACCCCTCCCATTATCCAGGAGCGTTTGTGAATTACCAGTCGACTGATGTTTACCACTGATATCATATATATGCTAATGCAGAGGCTTAATTGGAGGGGAGGGTCCAGGGGCAAAAGGGCGCGAGGGGGGGCGATCATGTGTAAAATTGATTTGTGAGGGTTGATATTTGATGGACGGCGGGGGGAGGGGCTGCAGGGGGGGGGTCTGGAGACAGAAACTTGTTCTCCTGCTGAAACATAACTTGTTCTTCCCTCTCTGATAATCTCGATCACTGTGGCGTTAAAGCTTCTCTGATAAACTGCACCAAACGGAGCAGAGAGGAAGACTCCAGAATGAAGGATAAATGCCTCAATTCTTTTGCATCATTCCAGTTTTTAAAGGCTATTTTCTTATAGTTCTCCATTTTTATTAACTGGTAAATGGTATTATCACATTTGCTAATTCATGCTGAGAAACCTCCAAAACATTTAGCTAATTACTGTTTTAGTGATGGTCACCGGGGGGCTGAGGGATGCCAGGCGATCTGATAGGTAGAGAAATTAAGATCTTGAATTTATTTAAGTTAAATAAGTTGACATGCCAACAAGGTATACAAACTGCATCATTTCACTGTGTTTTACATATTTAGAGAGAGTGTAGTAGTGGACTGTCCTTAAAGAAGTGCTTGTTTTAGGCAGTAGATGAACATGATTTAGGTTGGGACACAATACAAGGGTTCAGAGGCCATGTGTTCAACAACCTTTAATGCAAAGTCAGGGCATTTCGAAGAGTTTAACAAACATGCAGAGTTCAGATTGCTTTATTTTCGAAGAAGAAGAAGGAACCCTTAATGGTCCCACAGAAGGGACTTTTAGATGTACAGTATGTGGTGTATTAATCTGTTCATATACAGTTAGTTACTCTCTGAGGTCGTAGAGAGTGCAGAGAGTGATGTGGTACAACAGGAGGTCGTATAACAAACCTCTGGAATATGTCAGAAGGCCTCCAGGGATGAGTAAGAAAAAGACCAACGTATATCTCACCTTATTTGGGTACACATTCTTATAACATGACTTCCACAATTGGCTCTGGGAACCTCGTATCGCCCGTGTTGGGGTATGATACAATGCTGTTGTAATAAACCTTATTATATACAAGCTGGTGTCTCCGGAGACTTCTTCATCATCTTCACAAACATCGCTACAAGATATACTTCAAGTACTATAAATACTGTCGATGTCAGCGTTTAATTGACAACTTTAGTTTTGACCCTTAAATAGAAAAGCAAGCTGCACTGAAAAAAGTGGAACGTTGAATTTAATTAAAGGAATTATGTCAACAGATTTCACACAGCTGTATTAGGTTAGATGAAAGCGATCATTTTAAGTTTAAATAAGGTTCAACTTATAGTATTGCTTTCAACTAACCTAATACAGTTGTGTGAATTTGTTTGACATTCAGAAATATGAATTTGTGGACGTTTTCAATAAAATGACTTTTAACAGGTTTTATAAAAGTAAACGCAAGACAGGTTCATAGGAACACATGCTCTAAAACAGGGGTATCCAAACTGTTTTCACCGAGGGCCACATACAGAAAGATACACAGAGAGCTGGGCCACTTATAGAGGTGAATATCGCCTCATAAGTTAAGTTACAAGTTAGCAAAACAAATCAAATGTAGGCGAAAATGAACTGTAGGTCTAAATGACTGAATTCATTTGAAATTGGGTTCATTAATATATGTTAACATATATATTTGAGAAGTACAATATAAGACAAGCACAAGTTTAATTTGTGGGCCATATTCCATTATACTTTCAGAATTTGCTGAGGGCCGATTCAAAATGGCCTGCGGGCCGCATTTGGCCCCCGGGCCTTAGTTTGGACAGCCCCTGCTCTAAAAGAAAGCTAACATGCAAAATGAAAAAGTTGATCAGTAAAACTTCCTCACTGTTCACACAGATTGATAACTTTATTTCCACTTTGACTAAGACATGAGTTTCTCTCTCTCAGACAAAATCTTGCCGTTCCAGCTCTGCAGCTCCAAACTGAAAATCCAAACTAAAGTTTTCCACGTTTTTCCCGCGACTCAAACCACGAGTGTTAATGTGCAAATCGAGCATACTGAGACAAATATGTTTTACTTTGATAAGTTGAATTTCCCTCGTGCTGCCAGCCACTGCTCGCTCATTGTGGCTGCAGCCGAGGGTTTAAGCCGGCGTACGTGAGCCGCATGGCTAAACGTCTGCTGGCTTTGAAACAAACAGCCCGCGAACGCTTTAAGTATATTATCAGCCAAGTTCTTTTAGGAACGTATTGCTAAAGGAGCTTACCATTTAATTAATGTAACTTCAGCGAGATTACACTCGGCCCAGCCTTGTAAGCAGAGGCAGAGTCTTATTGACCTCCTATGCAAGAGCTTAAAGACACAAGAATGGCGTTTTTACTCAACTTTGATGGGATAACTAGTATAATCTTTCACCGGGGAAGGGAGGAATAAAGTGTTTTAAACATAATACCCGCCCAAACTCTGAGTGCGCCTGTGTGTCGCTCAAGTGCCACGCTGACACAGCACATTTATCAATCTTGACTTATTTTTTAATCAGGATTCACTTAAAGATGATTCAGGCCTGTTTAGCTGAGAAATGGGGCATAAAAAAGCACATTCTCAGAAAAGCAGCTCTCTTTTTTTGTTGCTTTTCGCTAATGTTTGTGATGTTTGAGTCAATTAGATACTTTTGTATGCATGAATGTGTTGGTTACTCTTACACTTTCCTTTTTCTCTCCTATGTACCATTTATAAGCAGTACATAAACATGTAGCACATGTTTACAGCAATATGATGTAGATTTAAGCACAAAGGTCTTTATTTTGGTGTTTGTATATGTATTCAATTGATCCTGTAGATGTATATAAGTGGTTTATCAACAGATAATAGAATAAAATGTCTTTATAGTTGACGTTATGATTATTAACAAATACTGTGCAGTTATGCAAGTCAACTGTCCTGATTAATGAGTTATAAAGCGTGCATCCAAACGGTTTGGTTTGTAAGATTTTTATTTAAATACAAATGTTTGCGTTTTGAATAGAACTTGGCAGAAATGTTATTTATGTATAAGTATAATAGTTGTATTCACAACTATGAGCATATACAACAATAATTAATACCCAAAAATATTTAAGATATTAAAAATGAAAGTTTTTTATGTTTATATTTTCGTGCTTTTCGTTGTTATTGCTATAAATTCAGAATGTAATTCATGAAGAATACAATAAGTTGTATGTGTGTTGATGCAATTTATTCTTTATCCCCCCCATTGTACCCCATGTACCATCCCAGATGTTACCGACCCCCCTCTCCTCCCCCTTTGGTCTCTCCCTTTTTTTGGTGCGGGGGGGGGGGGGGGGAGAGATTTCGGTGTCGCCCTTTCAAACATTCTTTAACAGTGGGATAAAGGGGACGGGGGGGATTGGAGAGATTAGGCTACGGGATCCTCCAGGCATTGTCTGAGAATCTGCAGATAAAAAAAGCATCGCTTTGGTTCTGATTTGGTGGGGGGGAGGAGGGGAGGGGAGGAGGAGTTAGCAGGTGGTGTTGTTGGTTGGATGGAGACTGTTTGGGGTTTCGGAATAAAAGGATCTGGATATTATTGGATGTGATGGGCACAGAGGCGCAGCAACTCTCAGCTTCCTGTTTGCTGTTAGAGAGAGAGAGAGAGAGACATAGAGAGACAGAGAGAGACAGAGAGAGAGAGAGAGAGAGAGAGAGAGAGAGAGATGTGTTTCCTGTTTGAATTGTGGATTTCTAAGTAATTATCAATAATCCCTAGAGCTAGAAAAAAAATGTCAAAAAGCATTTCAAGTTGTTCATCCTATTTTCTCCGCTTAGATTTGACTTCCTTAAACTCACATGGTGTTCAAGTCATGTCGTTCTTTTCAACTCACAAACATATATTTTGATTTCCAGTGAATTCCCGACATCCAACGATACCAAATACGTAAAACATGTTGCATATTCCCACTCAAGTGGAGTGCTTCACGCTGTAGTAATAAAGGATGGGAAAAAGAAGGACTGGAGATAGAATGACTCAACAAAAGTAGGAACTTTTATTTGGAAATGTTCTCACATATGTGTGTGTGTGTGTGTGTGTGTGTGTGTGTGTGTGTGTGTATTGATTCCCTGCTGACTTCTTGTATTGATAAAGCCATTAACAGTGATCAGAGGTGAAGACAGTGAAGTGCTGATTGATCAGCTCCTGGAGACTGAGTCGATTATTTAAATTACCTTCTTTTTTTTCCCTTTTTTTTCTTTTTTCTTTTTTTCTTTTTTTTCCTTTTTTCCTTTTTTTTCTTTTTTTTTCCTTTTTTTTCTTTTTTCTTTTTCTCCTCTTTTTGCCTTAAAATGTGTTGGCACAAACTCACATCATGATACTGCAAAGGTATTATTACTGTCAGAGATATTACTGCTGTGTATTATGTATTAAATCCTGTAAAATACATACAAATCCAGTTTACTGTATATTATTAAATTATCATACCAATCAATCAATCAATCAATCAATCAATCAATCAATCAAACCACTTTAAAAAAAGCTTTATTAAAAGGCCTTTTATAAATATGACCATAGGAACATGGTCGTATACATCTGCATTATAATCCCTTCTGATACCTGGGAGTGTTTTCGTTGTGTTTTTTCAGCCCGGTGGATCAGCAGGTGGTTATCAGCGGCTCGTCAGGCTCCATTCAGATGCTCATATCAGATAATTAGCACCTCCCAATAATCTGCCTCCATTCTCATGCTAAAGCGGCCATCACTTTACTTAAGTAGTTGTTATTTCCTTTTGTCTTTAATGCCTCTTAGTTGCAAAACATCCACATGCCAGGAATTGTGATGCATCTGACAAACTTTCAGGAGGATTAAACAGGAAAAGGATTTAGTGATTAAGTTAAATATAAAGTGGGTGCCACTTTAGAGAAGATTGTTAGGCTTTCTCACATTTTTGTTGGATTCATTTGCTTTTAACCACCAGAGTTAATGTGTTTAAAGTCAGGGAACAACTATGGCATCTTCCTCTTTATTACACATATTTCCTCTTTTATTTTTAACTAATTCATGCAGTTTACAGTTCAATTGTGTCTCTAAAAATATATATTTTTTACCACAATAAAGTGAAGCTGTATGTTATATAGTCAGATTTACAGATGGCATTGCACCACTAAAATACACTTTATCCAGAAAGACAAGAAACATAACGTGAATTTAAGATAAAATGCAAAAAACTGCTGATTGTTCAGATTTGATTAAGGGCTTTTATTGTGAAATCGTGTCAGTTTCCTTCCATTGAGCCAATGTGAATGATGACATTAATCAGAATGCCTGTTTCTCTATTATATTTGAATATTTCCCTCTTTTTTAATTACTTTAATGATCTGTATGATGAGATGTAATATTTCCCCCCTGCAGGAATCCCTCTGCTCAGTTGCAGCGTGTCCTAATGGAGTTAGTTCAGCCATTAGCCGAGCAGATTGATTCATTACGCTAATGTGAGTCTAACCCTGTTGGCCCTGTTGAAATGCGTGCAATATGACACTCCTCAAATTTGTTCTAACACATGCCCTGGGGAGCCAAACAGAGCCGCTGCTAATGGGGGAGGTGGAGCCAATTATGCAGAGAAGAGCTGACTGTCAACAGATATTAGCACAATATCTGCTCTGTGTGCTATCAGCCTCCTCAAACACAACCCAGCCTTCGCCTCCTCGAGCTGCTCCGCTCACTGGGGGGAGAAACATCCACTGAAGGAGGGATTGGAAGATATTTCCTGCATGAAAAAGCTGATTTTATTTAGGGATAAAAAGCATGAATGTCACCAATTAGTGTTTTTAAAATGTGAATGGGTGTGGAAATGATCTGACGTGTTTAACAGAAATCAGAATTCTTTATTTATCCCACAGCCGAGACATTTAAAGCGTTAAGGCAAAGGTGACAGTAGCAGCCAGTCCTAAACATGAGTGAACTCTAAAGGATTAATGTGTGTTTAGCATTGATTGATGCACAGTGTTGTTACAGTCTGAATGAAGTGGCAGCCAGTAATAATGTCAGTACAATGCAAAAGAGTCTAAAGAAGCTTGTAGAAGTAGATTTACTGAAGTAGTTTACTTAAATTCAGAGGTGGGAGAAGTACTCAGATCTTGTACTCAAGTAAAAGTAGAAGTACCAGAGTGTAGGAATACTCTGTCACAGTAAAAGTCCTGCTTTCAAAATGTGACTCAAGTAAAAGTAGACAAGTATCAGCATCAAAATGTACTTAAAGTAGCGACAGTAAAAGTAGTCATTGTGCAGATTTAAACCTGCTGCAACATTAAGCATAATGCATCCACCCTGTAATCAATATAACACAGTCATATTATTCTGAATAATGAGTACTTGTGTTTTTGGTGCTTTAAGTATATTTTTATGCTCATACTTTTATAGATTTTTTGGCCCAATTTGACTTTTTTCAAGATTCATTTCACAAAATAAGAAACCATAATATGCTCTTAAATACGATCCAAGACTTAAAAGACCAAACCTAACCTTCAATATGTGAGATCAGAAGACCTTTCTCCTGCTCCCAGGTGCATATTGAAAGCGATTCAGTTGAAATAAAACAAATATTAGGTTCAACTTAATATTTTTGCTTTCAACTAACCCGATACAGTTATGTGACATTTGTTGATTTAAGACATTTAATTAAAGTCAACGTTTCAGTTCTTTCAGTGTACGGTGTATCAGACAGTGCCCACAACATGATGCGCACAAAACAAAACAACGTCAAAGCAATTATGATGTTCGAAAAGTCAAACAATGTAAACTACGTGAACACATGTTCATGTATTACAAAATAACTTGTATATTTAAGGCAATTTGAAAAAAATAAAAAGGTTATTTTTATTTTTTTCTGGTTTATTTTTACATCTTATCTCTTTTTTGGCAAACACATTTCCCTCAAGATGAACAGGTTTTAAGAGATTTGAAATCAGTGAGTTTAAGTTACCGGCCTCAGGGAGCAGGTACTGCTGGTCATTTCCCATCAAGTGACTGGAAAAAAAGGTTAGAAAGAGGAAACATATCTGAACGACTTCACATGTTAAGCTCCAGATGTGTACTGTGTTGCTGATCGGCGTCCCTCTGGGTTATTTATATGACGAAACACTTTGAGTTTGAGGTAGAATTGCTCTTTATTCCTGGTTTTATCTCCCATCTGAGAGCGGAGGGAAGCGGCGGTGGAGATAAGGCCCGTTGTGGTGGATGTGGGGGTGGGTGGTCTTATTTACCTGTAGCTGAGGGGCTTTCAGCTCCCTGCAGGCTGCTTTACATTGTGTTTCCCCCCGCTGCTCTGTCAACACTCACCCCGCCACCGCAGAGTCAACGAGGACTGAGGAACACATGGTGCTCCACGTGCACGCTCGCACACCAACAACACAGTGGTCGTGATGTGGTGAATGAATACTGTAGATTTTCAGCAATAATATAATAGTCTTTAGTGCTCAGACACCCCTGTTGGTGTTGTCATATAAACATGTTTACAGAGCTATAAGTCAGACGGAATATCTGGACTTTTTTCACTTAAATGTAAATAAATATGTATTTGTTTTTACTAATATGATGCAACCGCCACAAAACCTAATTAGTTAGACCTGCATGTAATTTGACGTCTTGCGTTTATATAAATATTTTAAGTATTTTATTATACTTTATTCAATTTGGTTGAATTGGAATTTGAATTCATTATTTTATTTATTTATTTTTAATTATTAAGTTCTAGAAGGGAGCAACTATTACGAAATCCAATCTCCCCCCACGATAAAATGAAGTATTCTGATTCTTACATGACCCCAAACTCTGGAATGTATGCAAGATATTTAGCCCCAGTTTTGTCTTTTGTATCCTGAATTTAAATACTTGTACTTGAACATATTGTCTTCAGTGATTGTCATGATTTGTTAAAAAGCGCTTTGCGTGTTTCTAATATACAACATTTCTTTATTTGCATTTCACATCTTCAATGAAAACATCGGATTACCTCCTGGGGGGATAACTATGAAGTCATAAATCTAAAAAACATAGAATATTTAGTTTTAATTGTATTCGATCACAGTGAGAATCATGACTGTGTTTAGATTTGTTAAAGGTATATTATTGTTGTCTGTGTTACACCTCACACACAAAACATCGCTTTGACAACAAGAGCAGAAATGAGGAAAATAAATAAACACTTTCCATGAGAGATGAGTTTGTTTATTACTATTAATGACAACAGATATCCCCCTAAAGTATACAATGATTAGTAATAAAAGATTAGAAGAAAGGAATCATAACCTTCATAATTTACCCAAATCGATGTCTTCAGATTATTTATTAACTGTGGTTTAAAACCGAGGAAAAATAATAATTTGTCCCTTAAAACATTCAGTTAATCGGTTAATTAATAACTACAGTTGTTGAATATTTGTCTGGTGATCAATTCATGGACTATTTCAGCCATGTTTTACCGGCTCAATGGTTACAACATATTGTGGACACAGGCTGCAGCAGGTAAACTGGTCTAGCAGGTGGGTCCTGATCTCAGAGGCTTCTCTTAAAGAGCATTTATGCATTTCTGGCCGAGTGTTTCCTGCCCCGTTTGCTCATTTGTGTTGTGTTGAACGAGGGGGGAGAAACAGAAGCAGTCAGTGTCCAGATTGCGGTGCATCTGCTGTTTTCCGGCGGCGTGGCGAGGCCTGCAGGTGCTGCTCCTTCCCCCCTGAAGGCCACATTCTTCTATAGCCATGTGCTGCCTGAGCAAACTGCGCTTCTGAGCGGGCCGGTCCCACCGCTGACTGGCCACTGCCCCGGCAACATGCATTGTTGCTCTATGCAAATCCGCTCACACTGGGACACAGGGCTCGGGGAGGGGGTATCCTGAGCTCAGTAGCCGGGATAGAGAACGGAGGCCGGGGCCAATAAATGAAAGTTTGCCTTAAATCCTCGGGATAATAGAGGCAGAGGTTGGGGCCGAGCCTCGAAGCCGAGATAAACAGAGGGATTACTTCTCGGTTTTGCATCACTCACTCTCCTCTGGGTGGCCCTTAACCGTCAGGAAAGCAAAGAGGGGAGAGGGGGTGGCGAGAGAAGAAAAAACGTTTAACGCATGGACATTCACACAGCACATAGGGGGAAAGAAGTGAGCCTAATTCCATCAAAGACTGAGAAATTAGCAATTAATTTATTCCAACCTTCCCGCCCCTGTTCCTTTTCTATTTTCAGCCCAATTGTTGGTCAGTTCTGCAACATCTGGTCCAGAACAGCCACTGTGCCTGATGACGGATGCTCCCTCCATTAAAGCAGAATGGCAGGGAAAATCTTCCCCTTTTTTTCCCATTCATTTCTTGTCCTTGGGAGATTAGTTTGGTGCGATGTGAAAAGTAATCATTAAAAATGTTGCTCTTTTTGCAGGCCATGCATAACCACCGTGGGCAGCGCCTTTATTTGCAATTGTAATTTAAAGAATAATTAAAGAAGTTAAATGATTCTGTAAATGTAGAACAACTTGAGTCTTTGTGCTCAAGGGTGCATGAACCTGCGCCTTATGGCTGGTTGCTCCGATAAACTCGGTAATGAAAGAATGTAGAGCCGCACTAATGACAAATTTTGAAGTGTTTTGGATTTGCTCACTCTCCTGTCCTCCCCTCTGATGCCTGACTTTAATCTGGGCGGGCGCCGAGGAACAGCATTTTCACCATGTTAGCATAAAACATCAATTGTTCAATTCACTGAAGGACTTTAATCGTTAAGAGAAGAAGAAAATGACGGAGGCGGGACTCCAGCATGCAAACAAACATAATCAGAGACACGATTCAAAATGAGAAATGGCATCCATTGCAAAGAGCCAACATGCACTGACTAAAGCTACTCAAATACATTTAAAAGTCACACATTTAAAGGGTGAGAGGTCCCTTGATCCATTACACATAGAGCTGCATCGATTACTATTATAATCGGTAATTCCAGTGACAATTATATTGAATTTTAATTAAAGATTTAGGCTTTTAAATGTCAGAAATCTGCCTCAAAATATTTAGTAAATCATTCACGACAGAAGAAAGATAGACGCCTCACCCTGGAGAAGCTGGAGTCTTAGCATTATTGCTTAAAGATTTACAACAATTCGTTTTTATTTTTCTGTCTGTCAAAGGAGGCCTGAGCAGTGAGGGAATGAGTCTGAATCCACATGCATTGGTTTACAGGTTTAAAAAATCAGCATGTTTAAGGAGATTTCAGTTCATTTAAGGAAAGGAGATACAAATTAAATATCTAATAGTTGTACAAGTTAAAGCGTTATCTTTGGCTCAAACTAACAGAGGAAATTCTTAACTCAGCATCTTCAAAATCTCCTCTGCCAAAACCTCGAGTCGCTGCTTTGTCTGACGTAAAGAAATGGCCTCGTATCAATCACATCAACCTGCTACTGAGCTGCACCACCAGCAGCTTATATACCCCCCCCCCAACACACACACACACACACACACACACACACACACACACACACACACACACACACACACACACACACACACATAACCCCGGGCTCTGGTGGGAATGAGCTGTTGACATTATTTAGGGTCATTGTCCACGATAGCGCTGGGATTTAGCAGATAAATCCTTCCACCTCCATCCATTACACATTTCACTACATCCCTTAAATACCTAATGTGAGTCCTTCATAACGCAAGCCAGGAGAAGTTGGGTCACTTTTGCATTGTTTGAAATAACATTTAGGAAATCCTCACTGCAGATTTGTCTGAAATTGTTCCCCACTATAGGATGGGTGATGGTAGAGATGGCAGCGGCTCCGGTGGAGGTGACCTTGGAGGCGGTGGTTGTTCTGGGCAGGTCCAAGGTGTCTCTGTGGGTAACTGCATCAGCGTGGAGCTCAAAACAGGCCTACAGTGCTGACGTTAACACCCCTGGAGACAATCAAAACAAGAAAGAATCTATCAGCAGGTTCTACCATGCAATAGCTTCCACAAAGAAGGTTTGCTTTTACTTTTTTAGAGTAATGTACAAAATGTGTAGGAAACTAAAACCTTTATATAAGATGAATGCAGGTTCTAGTTTTATTAAACCTTTCTTAAACACCTGTGTTGGACCAAAGAAGAGCAAAGCCTTTATTTGGAAGCGCAGCACTTTATGATTAACTGTACGACCCTGTTAACGTTAGCAGGGTTAGCTTTAGCCTGAATATAGTTCTAAATGTTAAGGGCCGATGGATATTTCCAACACAAACATCGATGGAATTAAATAAAGTAGTACTAAAGAGAAGTTGTTTCTAACTTTTTGGAGGCAATGAAGAAGTTAGCCTTTGGATGAAAGCAAGGATTTTGCTACCTGAGTTTAGCTTGTTAGCTAGCTCGACTTCACAAGCAAAGAGGATTCCTGAGGTAATGTAAACCACACAAACTGGCACCTAATTTTAACTACGGTTCTTTAGGCTTGCTTCAGATGTTCTGCCCACTCATCTAAACATTAGTTAAGTAGCCTATACCTGCACATCTAGGCAAGCTAATTAACTAGCCTTCTAAAAAGACCAGTCTTTTCGTTGCCATTCAAAAGGTCACTGTTTTGTGCTTAAACAGCAAAACGACTAAAAAAACTCTGTTTGAAATGTTGTAATCCCAGAGATGACACTCACAACCACTCAAAGCTAATTCTGTTTATGATGCCTCCGTTCATTTGAAAAGTCCTGGTGAGTATTGATGAAAGGAAACTATTGACCTGCTTCAACCAGCACAACCAAACAGAACACAGATGTAATTATTCGTAGTTACTCCTCTGTTTGACAGGACAACATGTCTGCATTTTGTGCACTACAGAAATCCATATGCCTTACGGTAGGTTTGGACAATTGTTGTGTGCAACTGGTTTATGATCCTATCCTATCTTTTATTTCATTTCATCCTAGCAGCCATTAGCTCACCAGGCTAACACAATGCAGTTGCTTCTCTCTACTCTGTTATCTACTTTTGTAGAAATTATACATCTCTATGCAGACAATGTGCATATCTACGTTTCTAATCTATTTACCAACATGATGCAACCATTTGTTGTCACCAGTTTGGCATGTCAGTATATGTTCCTGTTTTAAAAGGCTGTTCAAACTTCCCAACAGTTTTCCCGACAGACACAACTTTCCACGTGTAATTTCACTTTTACCTCGGCGTGACGTCGTCCAGCTGCTGTTTCCGGACGGCCATGATGTTGTCTTTTCCCATGATCCTCCTGGCAACGTCCCGCCTAGGAAAAGCAGCCCGACACGACAAAAAAATCTTGAAAGAACACAAAGGCACAAAGAGGCGGAGGGCGCAGCGACGGAGGCGGCCGTCTTGGGCCCCGACAGAGGACCAGGCCTCGCCATACAGCCACTCCAATTCTGAGCGAATGCTAATGAGATTGCTCTGATCCCTCCGGTGCTTCCCATGTTTTCAACACCTTCAAGGACCACATGGCGCTCGTAGCATAAAGACAACTAAATGAGAAATCTGAACGTTTTTTTGTGACGCCGGGGGCCTCTTCGCTTTTCAACCTGGCCGCCCATTCAGTGTACTTCCCCCCGAAAAAGAGAAAGATAAGAAAGAGCGTGCTGCAGGGGGTGCGGATGAGTAAACTTTTCAGGAAAATGGCATATTTGCGAATCTGAAGTAATAATCAATTTATGGCAACGCAAGGGCGAAGCCTTTGACGCCGGATGACTCACGGGTTATGGAAATTGAAAAGGAGGGCAGAGAAAGAGAAGGGAGATGCTTAAATTTGGAGGCTGTTTCTCACAACCGCTGTAATGAGATCACTAACATCTTGAGCCGGCCTCCACTATAGCCGCCAAACAACAGGCTCCCAGATGAAAGGTGAATGGGCCCGGGTTCCCGCTGGCTGGTTCAGAAGCACTTTAATAGCACAGCGCTCTATGAAAGGTTCCCGGGCAGTAGCTCATATTAGCGGCGGAGCACACTGCTTAATAGGATGATGCCTTTTGGCTTTTGTCATGAGATGATTAAGGGCTTCGTTGTCACCGGTGCCTGTTGAGCACAAGGCACTAGAATCCACTCTGCCGGGCTCATTGTCTGCGTGTACGTGGTAAGAAAAGGAGCTCTTTTGATGAAAACACATCTCAGGGATCTATCAGGTGAGCTCTGCTTTGGAGTTTCACATCTACGCCCTCCTTCAACATATCTCAAGAGCTTTGTTTTCCTCTAAAGACCCTTGAAACCATCATCGTGTTCGGACAAAGACAAATGCCGCTGAGGGCAGCAGCAGAGAGATGCTCATAATGGTCCTTGAATAAAGAAAATATGTACGCAGGTCTGTAATTAATTTATCCTTTGTATCAGCCGTGCAGAAAGCGGCATGGTTATGGTTTTTGGATAATTTAAAGGAATTTAAAGGTGATGTAAAAAAAAATGACCAATGCAAATCAACTTGTTTTATCTTCTGAATAAAGCTGTAATCTTTCAGGAGAAATAACTCAGATCCTTTACTCAAATAAAATGAGTCATACCACAGTCTAAAAATGAGTCAGGGTTAAGATTGTTACTCTAACACAGAATCATTATCAGAGAAATGAACTTGCATCAAAAGTGAAGGTAGTGCTAATGAAAAATGCCTCTTTTTAAAAGTGTTGTATCATTTGAGAACATTATTGTATCCTGTAATATGGAGCAGAATTCATGTACTTTGTGTATTACTAATTAAATAACAAGCATATCAAATGTAGAAGTACAAGGGAGCCAAACATTTACATATTTAAGTACTTGAACCCCCAAATTATACTCAAGCAGTCCTTGACTACATGTATTTTCCACCTCTGATCTTTGGGATACAGTTTGGTTTTATAGATACTGACTCTGAAAGGGAAAGGGAAGTATGTTACATTTGATTCTTAGTTTAAAGACGGACTAAATGAAGTTAAAATGATTATTCTCGCTTCAAAGTGGTGTCTTTTTCCCAAGCAAATCTCAACAGTTAATCGAACGCAGGTTTCAGCACGATCCCCATATCAATGAAAAGGCATCAAATGAGCTCCTTTTCCATCCTAAATAAAAGAAAGATTGCGTGTCCTGCGATCGCCACAGTTTTTCCTCACAGAAGACGAACGTTAGCCAGATTGACGTTAAACAGAGAATGCACTTTGTCCATTTTTTTGCAATCAATGCAGGTCCTTTCAATCAGGAGAGCTTTATACTCGGGATTAGTTTTGGTGACTTAAGAAGCTAGACTACCTCCGTACCCCCACCATCTGCAACCTGCTACCCCCCCACCACCCCTCAGCACAAGGATACTGCCAGCCTTTTCACTCCCTCCTAACAAGGCGACTCCAAAGCACAGGCCCACTCCAAGTAATTAAATCAATCCCTTTGTGCTCCCCAATATTCCCCTTCAGTGGGCGACTGCCCGAGATCTGATTCATGCATATTCAGGCTGAAGCTACAACTTGTGCTCTTACTTTTTTATCCTCGCGTCATGAGCTGCCCTCCTTGATTTCCTTATAAACTTTTTATGTGTTTATTTACATCCCAGAATCCATGGTTTCTGGGTGAGATGAGGAGCGGTCACCGACTCAAGCTGTAAGACGAGGAGAAGTTAGGGTGGGAGCCCGAAAGACAAATTGGATTAGCAAGAATTGGATTAAAGGTAAAACGGAGGGATAACAAACAAGAAAAGCTGCCTGTGATCACAGGGTTTAATATATTTCTTTTCCTCTCCGATCCCTTTCTTCTCTCTCTCCCCCCCTTTTTCTTTCTTTCTTTCCGAGTAGAGATCCCAGGCTTAAGACAGACTTATTAAAACTGGGATTAATTTGTAATGCTCCCCTAACCCTCGGGGTCAACCAAAGATGTGTTATCTAAAGCAAACAGGAAAAAATGTACTATAACAACACAACGAGGGCTTTAAACCCAAGTCTGTGGAGCTTCGGGGAGATTTTAGCTTTGAACGAAAGGTGTTATCCCTGAGATATTTATTTGAGCAGGAAAGGAAACCCCTCTTAGGACAATCCGGAAGTGGGTTAATAAAATATTTGCACTAAATCTTTGCAAATACTGAGCTTCTCCTAATAAAAACTGATTGAAAGAACTCAAAATAAATCCTTAAACATGCAAAAGGTGTCCAATAAATCAAGGTATCTGTAATCTTGATAAACCAAAATGGAGCATTACAAAAAGAGGAACACACTTTGCCTCTTTTATAAGAAAAATGTCCTGTCTTTTAATCAGCGGATGATGAGAGGTAGCAGAGAGCAGGCCATTCTCATTAGCCTTATCTTTTTGATGTAGCTCCAGCTCAGATTGTGATCTTAATCTGATTTGGTTATGGAGGCTTCGTTCACTCCGACAAACACAAAGACCTGAGGGGAACAAATCCAGAGAGCCTCCACGAAATATCACCTCCTTGTTTTCCGCAAAAGGCTTTCGGGATTGTTCCTCGGGGGTCGCGGTTCAAGGAGCCGAGTTGACCGAGCGGCCTCAATCTCTTGGCCTGGAGCCCGTTTCTGTTTTACTCCATAAAACTGCAGTCTTTGTTTCGCACTTGCACTTCTTTAGCAACCTTTTCTGAGTCTCAAAGGGTTGTTCCTGAACCACAAATTACAAATACATGATTGTGATTAAACCGTATGTTAGAAAAATGCTTACAGGAGACTGGATGTTATTGATTTAAAGGTTACTATCGAAGAAATGGTTGCACGCTGACCATCAAAGAGGGATAAAGAAAGCTTTATTGGACCTGTTTTATTGCACTAAGTATGTGTGTAGAAATTTGTAATGTAGGTTTTAAAGCTTAACACCTTTTCCACATTGATTTAATATGCAAACAGTGTTGGAACAGTCTGAAAATCTACGCTAGTCTCCCATTTATTGGAGCAAACTTGAGAACAAACACAAATACTCAAAATATGGGATTTAAATGTGTTTTATTTAACACCTGCATACATCACATATTAATCATCTCATTTATTTGTCTTCTCAGACTCAGAAATGTCTTTCCCATAAAAGCATTGTAACAACCGACACTCTGAGGATCTTTGTTCCAGCAGGCAGATGCTGCCTTGAAGCTTAAAGAGTGGTGTGTCTGGGGGGTGTTTGTTATCCTGCTGCTGGTTTCGTCACTGCTCTGCTTCACCCATCCTCCACCTTTAGGCAAATCTCGTTCTTTTGGCTCCAGGAACTGACAAAGATCGGGCGTTGGAAGTTTAATTTTACCTTTAACAATGTGGGTCTGATTCGAGATATTAACCAATTGTCTAGCAGCAGTCTGTGTTGTGAATTTGGGAAAGGGACCACAGTTTAGACTGCAGGTTTCATGATGATTTGTAAACAACTATCTAGCCTAAACTTAAGAAAGCCACCCACTCTATACAAAAACTGATTCTTCGCTTCTGGGGATTGACGAGACATCTTTCTGCAAGGCAACACGGAGGGATTTAGTCAAGGCTTTTCCTCATACTTTGCGTAAAGACGGTTATGAAAGTTAACATTTCTGACAGTTATATATCAATTTAACTATTTAGCACATGCAGGATCTCATAAATAGCACGCGAGTTTTGAGGAGATGTTGCTCGTTGGAGTAGGATATTATACCCTGTTGCACGTTCAAGGTCTGGTGGTCCACATTGCGAATTTCATCAAAAACATCTTGGAGATTTTATCCTATTATTTATTTCTGTTTCCTTCACAAAGGAGGTTTTGTTTTCGGCTAGGTTTGTCTGTTTTTTATCAGCAGAATCACGGAGAACCTACTGGCCTAATCGTCATGAAACATGGTGGACGATGTACCGTTGGTCAAGATGTAACCATTACATTTTGGAGGGGATTGGAATAACGGGGTAGCTCACTTTCATTTTGTTAATATTGCAGGATATAGCATTTGAGCTGCATTCATGTGGCGTCTGAATAATACACAAAATAGTTATAAATTGGGAAAACTCAGCTCAGAACGTCCTCAAATGTTGTTGCACATTTTCACGATTTATCTGATTTTGACCTTTGCTCTTCAATCTGGGAAATAAAATACATTTCATCTTTGGAGCATCAATTTGGGGGTTTGTTGGGTAGTGACACAGCTGTGTTGTGTTCATGTTTGTGTGAATTACGGGGATAAAATGACATTTAATTGCTGTTTAATTCCCTGTCGCTTGTAGAGCCAAGCCCATACAACTGTGTGTTGACAGTGGGTGGGCTCACGGAGAATTAAAGGTTGGCAGTGTCACTGGATTCTTAAATCATATGATTTTACCGCGTCGTTTCCCTTTGAAGAAGCTTGTTGACCCCAACAACAGAGGCGTGAATCAGCCTCGTTTCATCCCCGGCCGCTGAAAGCATGATCAATGTCTCTCGTGTCCATTTTACCATTGGTAATCCTCCACAAATTGCCCTTCGTTTGCAGTTTGTGTATCAGCTATTTGCACTGGATTAATGTGAGTCACTGGTGGCAAGTGTTCAAATCAATGTTTATTAATGGTTTCTTTAAGTGTTTAAAGATTAAGTCATTAACATATTGATGAAGTTTTCGAAGTTGCCCAGGGAGAGAAAAAGGGAGCTGGAGCTGGAGAGGGTTTGACGAGCTGCTGAACTGATGCCAGTCGCCGGAAAACAAGAGGCTGAAGAAGAAGAAGAGGAGCTGAGGGTTTCCTGAGAGGAAGGCATCAGGCACTCACTGAAGCTAGGTTTATTAAAATACGACACGCTGCAAGAACTGGATTCACTCCTCAGCTACATCTGGTTTGAATAAATATTGAATATACATGTACAAATGTGAACTATTCAGTACATTTACTCAAGTAGTATATTAAATACAAATGTGAGGTACTTGGACTTTAGAGTATTTTTATTTCTATGCTAATTTATACTTCTATTCCATTACAATTAAAAGGAAAATATTCTACTTTTTACTTTACAAAATATACTTTAACTTACTTCACAGATTCATATTTTTAAACACACACATGAGGAAGAACTTTTTTAAATGTCATTAAATTAAACTAACCAAAAACTGAAAACTGTGAAAACACTGACAGTTGATTAGCAGCAATTTTACTGAGGCCTTGTTATGTTTTGGTGGGTGTTTCCTTTGCTGTAATGTGTTTGTTTCTGTGTATGTAAATGGTCTTCAAAGACTAAAATTCCTGTCTGAATCGCCTCCATTGGACTCCTCTGTTTACTTCTGGAACACAGTGACAACACTACGTAACACTCACTCTCCTATTGGGCAGCTCTCCAACACATTGTACGTGATAGGCTAAGGGGCGGGACATCTCTAAGAGGTTGACCCATCACAACAGAGCCGGCCAGCCAACCAATCAGAGTAGACTGGGCTCTGGTTTCAGACAGAGGGTGAAAAGAGGTGCTGCAGCACAGGCAGTATGAGAAATATAAAGAGGTTTTTGAACATTAAAGCTTGGAGACATGTCCCAGGAGAGACACTAAATGCACATACTAACCTGAGAATGAGCAGAATCTGTCCCCTTTAATTATTTAAAATAACCTTTTTCATATTTTTTCAGCAATGATTACTTTTATTCCTAAATACACTTTCCTTATCATACTTAAATACTTGATAAGCACCACACTCAAAACAGTACTTTTTACAGCGCAGTATTAGAACTCGTACGAGGATCTGAATACTTCTTTCACCACTGGAGTCATTAAATGATCTCTAAACAAGGAGCTGTGTTTCTGTGTGCTTCTCGTTGTGATGCAGCGCAGTCGGCTCAGATTGATTTTACCATTCAGCAGCGACCCGCCGCAGCCCTTTGGCTCACCATGGTAATTCTCCCTCTCACCTGATAAGCTACCTGATCCATAATAAATCAATTCTAATTAGTTTTATGTGTGAAGGGAGGAGGGGGACTCTCCCCCGCCAGTCATCTGCACACCTGAAATCAGTTAATCTCCTGATTATTAAGTGCGGATTATTGATGTGAGGGAAGCGGCTGTGTTGGACGCCGCCTCTTGAATCAAGGACAAGGTTTTTGTTTGTTTTAGGGTGATTTGTGTGTGTGTGAGGGGGTCAAACATGTCCTCAAACCTCTCCTGATAAAGGTTTCCTGCCAGGCTAAAGTATAACAGTGATGGGTGCGGTCTCAGGAGCCAACAACTGTCTTTATGCACAATATTTGAGGAAAGATAAGGTGAGTAAGCAGTAAAACATGTTATATAACATCGGAAAGGTCAACATTTTTGGTTCCTGCAGCAGTCGTGGCACTTTCAGCCGCTGCATGTTTCCATTAAGACGTTGCCTTAGGTTTTTCTTCTGAAGTTTTAGACACATTTTTGACCTTCCAGCATTAAACTATTAAACTAAGTAGTCTTGTGATGGAGACCTTTCATGGTATTTAGTCAGAGCAAAGTATTCCAGTTTAAAATAATGTATTCTTTGAAATGTGTTCTACGAGATGAAAGTGACCAAAGCAAATTTCATCATCCTTAAAAATAAATAAATGTTACACTAATCCATTCAAAAGTTCAGTCTGGACCGAAGTCTGGTAACACTGACTGACTGACTCTACAATCATTATCATGGCCAAAAGGTTTGACTATTGTTTGCTTTTTTGGACCTTTATTTAACCAGGATAGCATGATAGTATGTTATTCTTATTTTTGAGGCCTGTGCAAGTAAATGGAAATGCCCTTTTGTCACTTAGGCTGATTCAGACTGCCAGCCCAAATCAGGTTTTGCATATCTGGGCAGCACAAACAAGAACAAGACACAACAAAAATGTCTAATCATTCATTGTGTTGTTGCTCATTGCATAGCAACTTTACACAACATCTAGTCTTTACCAGCAGAGGAGAGGACAACAGTCTGTGGACAGAAGTGGAAAGCATGTCATTAATGACTCACAGAAAATGGTGTGCAAAAGTTATCCTTTCACCTCATCTTTCCCTCTCTCGATGTCACACAATTGTGCTTCTAGAAGTTGGTTGTTTGCATGTTCTGTTGATGGGCTTTAATGCACTTTATTGCCAGAAGGATTGGCCTTCATAAAGGGTCACAGCGGGTGAAAGGACAAGGAACAAGTAGCGACATATCTACTGACACTTAGAAGAGTATCACAGCAACCCATGCAGATAGGTCCGGGATGTCTGGATGCATAAATCTGATCGAATCTGTTTGCAAAAAAAAGCACAAACCGTTTTAAAGTTCCTATGTGGGAGACTAACTGGATTGGCCTGCAGCCTTAAATCAACACAGACTCTGAAGGTAGGTAAAATTCAACTGCATTTAAAACTGATGTCTGGAAAAACACCTAATCTTCATAACAAAGAAAGAGCTCTGTGAGAGGAATTTTAAGAATAAAAATAAATAAATCAACACAATACAGAGAGGCAAACACGCAGCCTCCCCCAGTGATTCCCCAGTGAACAATGTGCCACCACACCTCATCCCCACCATTGATCTGCCCTGCATTTATTCCTGTTTTGGTTCATGCTCAGGCTCTCTGTATTTGAAAGTTGACGCTCCTCTCTGAAAGACGGATTCATGCATAGACTGCGCTACTTTTGTAGTCCGTGGCGGTTTCATACGATAAGCTTTTTTAGACGTTCAAAATCAATATGTAATCCTGTGCAGGGGCTTATCCCCGGGACTAGGCCATTTGTGGGGCTCTTTGAGCTTTGTTACAGGTCTTCTGGCAGCTCTGTGCGCAGATTGATTAGCTGCAGTGCCAGAATCCTATCAAATGGCCGGCTCTGATGATGGAGCGAACTCTCTCACCGCCTCTCGTTGACTGGACCTAGAGATAAGGCCCGGTGGAGATTCCCTCCCTCCTGCACACTGAGGGTTAGAGAGGTCTCTGCCCTCTGCTGCTCTCAGGCTCAGAAACAGGATCAGGAGCTTTCTGGTGGGTCTGCGTTCACATTTTAGGACATTTAGTCGAGATTTATCCAGAGCAACATACCCTATGAGAGAGAGCTACACCTACAGCAGCACCAACTCCAGCTGCTGGTGTAAATGATCTTCACTATGTACTGGGTTCGAAGCGGGATTCTTCCTGGTCTGAATTTTACATCCCTATGCTCGATTGCACTTATTGTAAATAAAAATCTAAATTAAATGTGATAGAATAAATTGCCTCGTTGTGAATGACATTTAATACTTTATTTACAAAAACATATTCTAAATGAATCTGAATTTACTCTCTTACTTTCTTGCATGTTGTGAAAGATACATACTACTTCCTCTCTTTGATTGTCTGTTTCTGAACACTTCCTTCCACTTTTATGTGCAGTAATGTTTTCTATCCACTACTTCAGGGTAAAGCATGCAAAACATTTTCATTTTGGTGCATCGTTCATCTCAGAATCAGCTGTCCATGGAGTTTGACGTGGCAGTTGAGCTGATTTCAGCTGAATACCGCGGCACCTAGCGTACGAGAAGTCAGATTTAACACGTTTGGTAATGAGGCACAGGTTTCAGATTCATTTAATGTCCATAACTCTGAAGTCTTTACTAATTTGGATAGACCTGGTGGTGTAATCATTGACGGATTTAAAGAAAACTACCAGTTCAGTCTGAGATTAGCAGGGACGCCATCTTTGTTGTGACTGCAGTGTGCAGGTTGAATTAACTCTTGAATCAACACGTTAATTGGACTTCTGGTGAGACCTATTTTGTGCAACTAATACTGCCGTTTTACGTTGTTTGAATGATGTTTGGGGGACAAATGTGTTACTAGCTACTGATTGTTTAAGACCAATAACAGCCAGCAGTTACAGACAGAAGGAACTCAACATCAGTCCCAATAATGGCATGGAATGAAAGGACATATTGGGTGCACACTTGGATAAGTTTAGATGGAAAATGTCCTCCTTTTAAAAGTACTTGGGCCAGTGTTGGGACCCAGAATTGATCGAATGTCTTTGGTCATCATTAAACCACCCTTAGGCCAAGCCATTTCTGCTTTGTTAGTGTTTGAATTGAGGGCATTGAGGTGTAGCAGAAGTGGAAATTGTGAGATAGTAGTAGTGCTCAATAAGAACTCAGAGGATCCCCAGAGTCATTGCGATTCATCGTCTATGAATACGAAAGTGTTCCAAACCAAAGTGTCAAACACTCAGACCATCCTGAGAGTTAGGGTAGAGTGTTGTGATTGATTTTGTTGAGCACAGATGCATCGTTTTACATCTGCAGAGCTATTTATGCACACACACCTCAACCTGACCAACAACAGTTCCAGAGTTGCTGCTTTTCATTTGGGTGAAATCAACTTCTCTGTCACTTTTATGTGCCGTTAAGTTCCTCTGCTAATGGATGCTAACGGAGCTTTCGGAAGATATACTGTTGCTCTGTTTTTGTTCGTTATTTTGTGTAATGTTTTATTTGTCGTGAAGGGATCATCCTGAATATATATTTTTCCAATCAAGGGAAATAAGCGTCTCAACAGGATGTTTTTTAATGCTTCTCAGTGTATATTTAGTGTGTGCGATCGCCTCTCCTCATGTCTAAAAGGTAAATGTAACTCTGTCCTGTGAAAGCACTGACATGTGTTGAATGATCATGTGACTTTATCTTCCCAAAAAAAACACTTTCCTAATTGTTCTTCAAAAAGCAGCCATTTTGCTTTAAGACTTCTGGGAAATGCTTTTTATCGCCTTCAATATTTCCCTTTCTCTTTTTTTGTGTGTCAGAGCAGGGAGGGTTGATGGGGAATCGGTGCATTCCTGCGTGCCTCGCCAGCGCTCACATGGTTACCGCTGCTACGCATTGTTGGAGATATCTGAATGAGCGCTGGCCATGCAAGTTTTAACGTGATTGCCCGAGGGGCAGCAGAGTGAAAGAGTGAAGAACAGAGCCAGAGAGAGACAGAGAGAGGGGGGCATAATCCTAAAAGGATTGGAAGTTAAACCCCCCCCCTGCAACCACACACACACACACACACACACACACACACACACACACACACACACACACACACACACACACACACACACACACACATCCAAGTAATTTCCTCCACACACACACACACACACACACACACACACCTCAGTGTTTCAGGGGGTGATGGGTACTGGATGGGGTCAGTTGGTTTCTGGTGTCTGATTTCTCCCTCCCCTCCTCTTCTTCATTGTTTGCCTTCTTAATGAGGGGGGCGGGACCACAGCAGGTGATTGACAGCTACATGCTCCTCTGTCTCTGAGTGCTCTGTACTGTACTTGACACTGAATGACGAGATGTTTCTCATTTCCTGTTTCTGCAGCAGCTCCTCAGGTGTCTGTCAGTCAGAGCAGGTTTCATAACAGCTCTGTAAAAAAAGAAAACAGCAGCTGAGAAAGAGTAGTACATTTACTCAGGTATTGCACTTCACTTTACCTGAGTATCTTCCTTTTATGCAGCTCCACTACACTTTGGAGGCCAATATTTTATTGTATGCTCCATTACATCACATTACTTTACATAGCCAGATTATTAGCTAAAAAATATATATAAATCAGCTAATAATCAAACATTTACATAAAATGATTGGTTAAAATATGCAGCAGCAGTACACACAGTCATTCAAATGATCTCCAAATGTAATGTAACATCAGAAACGACAGAATAAACTGTACCGTTGTAAAAGAGTTTTGATTCTTTGGAAAGGGTTATCTTTGCAAATTAATTTAGATTATGAAGTGAAAGACTGAACTCTGTTGCACCATGTCAATTGTAAAGTCAACACAAACAACTGCACACTGTAACATTGGATGTAATATCGCAATTGGATATGATAACTAAATCAGTGAGGCAAAAATATTGTGTTGGATGGATTTATGAACCGATCTGATCTCAGATTATTCAAACGATGCATGAAATGGTCAGAAATCCACCGATTAAACATCACTTCTTAATCATAGCAATGGATTCGCAAGGGAATCATTCATCAAACATGTACTACACCTTATATCAATTAAAGGTTCACATTTGTTAATCCACTGTTTTAAATTTGAAGAACAATTAGAGATGTTATTTTCCTGAAGTGAAAACAGGACTTTAGGAGGAGATAGATTGTTTTAAATCCAGGTACATACGTGGGAGACCTTCTTTAAATGTGTAAAAACAAACTAATTAAAACAAAAGCTGAGCCTGCATTAGCTACTTTATGTTTTCAACTAGGAAGTATATATCTAACACTTTCCAGGCTCGATTTAGAAACCAGATCTATAAATGTATTTTCCACTAATGACGTCTCCCCTGTTGAAACACTGATATAACTGTCTTAATGAAAGTGGTCATGCTTTTAATTTGAAGTGTGTCTTTCTACTGGACTTTGAGTCTGAAAATAAAGCTGTTGTTGATGAAGTGTCTATTCTCCTTTCAAACCACACACATACAGCCACTTTTAGGGAAATTGTGATGTTCATTAAATCTGGATTGAGTGACTGATCCAACCTCATGATCTATTATTTGCTTAAACAGGACCGTCAGAAACTGTATTTCCTGGCCTATAACTGTTGCTTTGAGGAATGCTTTCACCTCTCTCTCTTCCTGTTTTTCCTTGAATTTAATTATGTTACTCCACCCCTAAATACATTATTTCATTGAGTATATTTGTGTTGAACTTATTTCTCCTGTGGTGAGCTGCAGTTTTCTACTCCATCATCTCCACAGACACAACTCTTTCATTTCTGAGATGTCGGACGCAGAAAACAAAGTGTCAGCTGGGTCAAGCGAGTCCATAAATGTCAGAGAGACGCCTCACTATCACTCTCATTCTCCAAATGTTGAGAGCACTCCTCACACCTGCAGGTCTGCAGCTGATCCAAAGCATTTCCTGTATTGATATTGCACATTGCATGAAGGTACAACATCTACTGTTTCTTAAAGTGTCAGCTCCCTTTAAAGCAATTTCACATTTCCAAGTAGTCATGTTTACATTTATTTTGTAATCCAAACAGCAATTTTAAAGTATTAAGAGGAAAACAATGTTTAAAAATATGAAAGATCAAATGTATTCACTGCAAGAACCTTTTTCTAACCAACAAAAATATATAAATAAGTATGCCCCACGGTTGTTGTAGGTTAATCCTTTAACAAAATTACATTTAAAACAAAGATCAAGAATAAGTTGTGTTATTTCTGCTGTAAGAACAAGTGTTACAGCTTCTGTGATGTACTGGATGTTACATAATCACATGCCGGCCTATTTCCATACGTCCCCGTCCCGTCTCATGTCATAGTGAAAGGTGTTAAGTCTCCATGCACACAGAGTTTCTGAATTAAAATCAACCCGTTTATTTTCACTTTGAAAGTTGCTGAGACACTGTAGGCCTTTGAAAAAGCATGCATACATTTTGTTGGTTTGTGTTTTCTCTATAAATTCCCACAAACCACATTAAAGAATAACTTTTGAACATGTTGATTTCTAGTTTTACACTTTCCCATCAACATAACAATGTCCCTTTTAAAATGCACAGTGAATATTTCTCACAATCTATCTATACCTAACGTTTGTATTCATCTTAACAATCGGCCAGTTATTTAACACCTCAAACAGTCACACAGTTTATCAAATTATCTTCTGCAAGAAATCACCTTTAACACCAAAACCTACTGAGAAAATCAGAAGCCTTTCAAACACACACAGCTCGCTTTTCTACAGGTCATCACATGACACACACACACACACACACACACACACACACACACACACACACACACACACACACACACACACACACCCTGGAGGAAGAAATAGTTTGAGCATTTGAATTTTTAGCATCAATTTACATCATCTCAAACATGACAGCTACAATTTCAAACCTTATGAGGAAAGTGCTGCCTCTTTAAAAAGTTGTATACATATCATTTAAACTACAACCACTCAACAGGGGAACACCAGGTTGGACTTTTTCTTACCTGAGCGTCCCAGCAGAGCAAATGTTTTCCTGTTGAATCCAAATCCAAGTGTTTTTGGTTCATGTTTTCTTCTGTCCCATCTTCACCTGCCTGCTGAGCTGCACTTCTCCTGCAGCCTGAAGCCAAACTCAAGGTTGTCAGCTGATTTTAAAGGGTTTTTTTCCACCCGTTTGTTCTGCGTCTGCACGGCAGGTTTTGCGTGTGGTTTTTTTTTCCTGTAAAGTGTGCAGCAGCCTGGCCGGAGCCTCCTCTGCATGCTTTCTGACAACCTTGGATTTTATGCATCATGCTTTTAATAAGCGCCGACAACACAGAGGAGAAGCCTCTCTTCAAACTTAACCCCCTCCACCTCACACACACACACACACACACACACACACACACACACACACACACACACACACACACACACACACACACACACACACACACACACACACACACACACACACACACACACACACACACCTCTTAAGGCTGCCTGATCCTTGGATTTGCTGGGCTTAGTATTAAGAAAATAGTCCTGCAATTTGGGATTAGACCCCAAAAACCCTCACAACAACAATGACTCCGTCCATTTGATATCTTGATACTTGTGATCAATTACTGGCTTTGTTGCCGTCGGCCACAGCCAATTTTTGAGGGCCCACAGAGGAAATGAGACACCAAATATATGCAACATCATTTTCACACAACCTGTTTTCTTTTGAGTGTATTATAGCCTGTGTTCCTGCAGCAGGAGGCCACCGTAAGGGTACATTTCCTGCATTATTTAATGAATTATATTGCGTGGAACTTAAGCATTTCACTAATAGGTTACCTTATTCATCTGTAGAAGGCCTATACTTATACTTTTCAGAAAGCATTGTTAACGTAGCCTCTGCATTTGTTTAAGTTACCTATATTATGCATGTGTGTCAATAGTCACACATGCATTTACGAAAAGCAGAAGAAAACACATATTTATGATGCTTGATTCTTTAATGCGTCCTGGTTAATTAATTCACATGTCATTCAATTTAAATAGCTTAATTCAGGACAGCAGCACCTCTGTTTAATCAGATAATCATGTTTAAGTAGTGCTTTTTTTTTCTTGGCAGATATTCTTTAATTATTTCTGAACTGAATCAGCTGGTTGAGATCAGTGTTGTTTAAAGGCGAGAATACCTCCTGTTTAATTCAATGGATGCACTACAGTTTTATATTTAGAGTTAATAAAAAAGATTAAGCCCGATATATTTTTGACCTTTGGACAATTTTAAAGTGTTTTGTTGCAACGAAAACTACTTTAACCCTGATAGTGTTGTGGGTCTGAAGGCAGCCTTAATCAGCTAGAAGATCATGGGTCAAATGTAATGGGTCACTTGGTAAACCATAAACCACATTAAAGCGTAATTGTCGTTTTGTTTACGATGCAAATAAGCAAAAAAATGTGCCATTTTAATTTGACTTCTTTCTTCTTAGGCCAAGTATGGGTCAAAGGGCTGTGCTAATAGCATGATAAAGCAAAGCAAGTAAAACATTACAGACTGCATAATTACTGTTTGATGTAACTAGTGTGTCTTACATTAGCGGCTAAATCACACACGAGTCGCTGTAATGGCAGCCGGCCGTCTCTCTCCTTCAACTTTACTGACACGAACCTTCTATCCGCGTCATGTGACACGCGTTCCATCCGAAAGGGGCGGGTGTTTCGGCGCCAAGCTCGCAAGCCGATTGGTCGCCCGCATCCCCCGTCCATGTGCGGTGTGCAGTGATTGGCTGGAAGGACTCAGAGCCGAGCGCTTCCTTGACTCATAGAGCGTCGGGCCTCCGAGACGAGCATCAATCTCTTTATCCGTCAACACCGACAGGAGAGAGAACTAGTGCGGAGCAAGAGTCATAAACAAGGTTATTTTTTTAATTTCCCTGCGTTGAGATGTGTATTTACTAGTTTCCAAACTGCTGAACGTGCGTTACTTCTGCCAGAAAAACAACAAACTTTCCTCCATGTGGATATTTCTCGAAATCTGGATCTCTTTGGTTTGACATTTAACAGGGATTAAAAGAAAGAAGGAGCAGAAAAGGTGAGGCTATACCTGCTTTGATTTGATTTGTATTACTCCTGTTTATTTGCACTGTATTGACAATAACATACCAAATGCCATCGCTTACACCAACATTAACCTCCTGAAATTATATTTATTTAAAAGATATGTTTAAGTACATTTTTATTAGGAGCTCTAAAACAAGACTGCTATAAATGTATAGTTTTTGTACAACAAAAACACACTGTTTTGCATTTATTGGCGTATTTGTTAAATGCATATTTTGTATGTATTGATTTGTTTTGTCTCCTATAACAACGAGGAAAATATAGCATTTCTTTATATTTGCAGATTATTTCCCTCCATATTTAAAGTAACTTTTACTTAAAGGTGGGCTTTATCTTTTTTAAGGTGCATTTCCTCCCTCAGTTTAACCTGCGGTCCGGTTACTCTCCTGATAACAGCCATTCTGCTAATTGTCGCCCTGTAGATCTAATCTAAATTGTAATGGACTTCATTTGCAAACAGTTTTAATGCATTTACATTATGTGCCAGGGCTCCTTCCTGCGGTTATGGAAATAAGAAAGTCTTTATGTGGAGTGTTAACGCCTCAGTTCAGATCCTTTCACTGCAGAAAAAGCTGCTATTAGTCCGAAATGTGAGCATTTACCTGCTAAAAGGACCCCAGTGGATTATGGAAATTCTTATCTAAATACATTGTCTTACACTAATACTGACAGTTAATTACTAAGGGAGTTTATTAAGCTAATGTCTAAAGTTCTGCAGGAAACAAAGAAGTGAATCAGGATATTTATTAATCCTGACATTAAAGTATGTGTCTCTTTACAGGCTATATATGGTGTCAATTTAATTATGTATACTTGTTATCATCAGTCACTACCTTTAACCACATGTTTGTTATTTAATTAAGCCATATTTAATACGCTATAGCCTACTAACTATTGTTCAGCTTTAGTTATTTAGTTTTATTTATAATGTGAACGTGAATGTTTAACCTGTTTTCATCGTGTTTAAGGTGAGGTTTTTTAATGGCTTCAAAAATAAGAATAAGTCATAGGGACAAATAAATATAAATATTGCATTACATTACAGTAAAATAAAGGCAAAAGTAGCCTTAAAGTCAGCACGTGGATATAAAGCAAATTACATTTAGTCTAAAAAAAACAAATCACTAATTAAGGTCTGAAAATCCAGATGTAGAAAAATAAACTGCGTTTTATTTAAAGCATCATCACTTCTTAAAGGCTGAGTCTATAAGTGAATAAAGAAGTCTGACATTCCTGCAGAGATATTCAGAGGTGAGAAAAGTCTCAAGTGGCCTGTAATTTAAACGTGTGTCTCCACAGGTCGATTTAATTGTGAGCTATTGAATTAATTAAAACGTAATGAAGATCCGAGCGATAACAGGCCTCTCTGACGCATCCTGAGCGAAGTCTGCGCTTATCACTGGGGTCTTGATTAGCAGCATTTTACCGGCCCTTATTATCATTACATTTCATAATAAGACAGACTCAGTTTATAGTGACATTTTGCACCTTAAATATGACTTTACTGAGACTGACAGTAGCTGCTGGCATAATGTCACTTTTTATTTCACATTTATTAAATATTGGGATTTTTTTTTTGGACCTCGTTTCCACATTTGTGCTTGAAGTGTCTTCGTGGCCTGGACGTCCCCTTTTAATGTGGATTTAACAATGTAACGTGCAAATGCAGATCAATTCTCCTTAAAACCAAAGTATGTTCCACTTTTATTGAAGCTTTTTTGTTCAGATTTTGTTTCCTTTCCTCATTTCGTAAATAAATCCCAGGATTATTCCCGAGGCCATCTGGATTCATTAGTTTGTGAAATCAAATCGTAAACGTGTCCAAGCCGTAAAATACACACGTTTTTGTTTACAATCCGGAGGGTTTATTACCTTTAAAATATGCATAAAGTTAATATAAATAAAGTCGCTTAAAAAGTCAGGGTTAGGGTTAGGGGGAAATGTGACTTTTAATCAGTTTGGTTTAGAGTTTGTTGGATAATAAAAGTGGAGGCCTTCGTAGAAAGTAAAGTGTGTTTTGCTTAATGAAGGCTACGGTTTTGTAGGATGCAGTTACACCTTTAACCGATAATTAAATAGTTTATTTCAGGGAATTTAGGCGTGATTTCTTGCCCAAACTCACCGTGCTTCTTTGTCTCGCAGGAGCTTTCAACACGGTTCAAAACACGCAGTGAAATTAGTATTTATAAGTTGTAAAGTAGTGAGTTATTTATAAGATAAAGTGACTGGTCTCAAAAGTCTATTATAAGTGTGACTTTTAATAACTTTATATGTGTTTGGTGAAGTGTTTGGATAATAAAGAGGAGGCCTACATTTGGAAAGCAACATGTTTTTCTGCTTAAATGAACACACTCTGGGTTTGCACGTTGCATAATTACAAAGTGTATTTCGACCTATTTCTTGCCCAAACTCACAGTGCTTCTTTGTCTCGCAGTATAGCTTCACACCGGGGATTTTCACACCGTCACACCGGGAGACCTGCACCTCTCCGTCCGTCCAGACCCCCGGTCCCCCCTCAGGGCTCCAGCATGATGTCTTACCTCAAACAGGCCCCGTACGGGATGAACGGGATGGGCCTGAGCTCCATGGACCTGCTGCACCCGTCTGTGGGATACCCCGGTACGGACCAAATATAAGGAAAAACTAAACCAGTTAAAGCAGAGAAAGCATATTTAACTTTACAGGAAATGAATGACCGTGGTTTGAACAACATAAGGGTTTAGATCGGAACCGCGACGAATGAAGAGCAAAATAACGTCTTAAAAATACAACTCCATTATATAGTGGTTGACAACAGTCAGCAGTTTAGATTACATTTATCTTATTGTAAAATCTGTAAACTTAGTCTGTGGTGTAACAGTTTTTTATTTGTACTTGAGGCTTTTATGTTTATTTCCCATACGGACCAGATTATGCAAAACATGACTTAGATCTACAGGAAATTATTCACTTTTGTGTGCAATTCTTCAGTTTAAATAACATTTCTCTAAATAATATCAGCAATAACCACATTTTTGGATATCTACTTATTGACTATGCTGTGTTATGATTTTAAGCTTCAATTTGTATTTCGATACCTCACGAGTTTAGTGTTTTTCTTACGTTCATTTTACGTGATTAGTGTATTTTTACACCGATAATACATCCAACCTCAAACTGTTTCTGTTAGTAATAACAAATCAATAATACACTGTGATTCTTAGTCTGTGCTTCTGCATTTTGGGCCACAATTTACTTTAATCGTGACGATAAAGCGCTCCTATATCGAAGCACTTTTTAAAACGCTTTTTTATACTAGAAAGATTTCGAAATAAGCGGAAGAAACTGAAGTTCTGCAAGTAGCTAAGAAATGAAAACCAAAAACAGGAATGAAGACACGACACGAATTAAAAAGTAAGACTATCCAAACAACTGCATTTACGCAGGACAGATCTCGGAGTTTACAACAGGATTCAGTCTCTAACTTTTTTGAGCAACACTGAAGTTGTAGTTGAGAGTTCTGGAAAAAGTAATTTATGATGTTTCTTTTATCTTTCTTCCAGGAAACCCGCGGAAGCAGCGCCGCGAGCGGACCACCTTTACGCGGACGCAGCTGGACATCCTGGAGTCGTTGTTCGCCAAGACGCGCTACCCGGACATCTTCATGAGGGAGGAGGTGGCGCTGAAGATCAACCTGCCCGAGTCCAGAGTCCAGGTAGGAAGAACTACACATACTTTGGGTTGTCAGGAACATTTATGAGAACGTTTTTAAAGAAACTGGGAACATTTAAACTTAGTTCTAATGTTGGAGAGTGTTTCCTTTAACTTTAATCTGCTGAGGTTTATCAAATCACTTCCCACTTACATTAAGCAGTAAGAAGCACTTTCACTTATTCAATAAGAGTAATACATAAGTGTAGAAATACTGTGTTGCAAATAAAAGTCCTGAATTCAAACGTTGACTCAAGCAAAAGCACAAAATAATTAGCAAAGTAATCATTATCCATATTGGCCATTTTCAGAATTCTGTTTATTATTTTGGATTATAATATAGTGGTGCCTTAATGTATAGAGCTAACATTAATGACTTTGTATGCAGTTAAAATAGTACATCATAGGTCCTTGGTTGATTTTCTATTAATAATATGAACCTACATTAGTAACTAACTAATGTTATTAAATAAATACAAAATTGTCATGGATTAAAAGTACAATATGGTATAAAATGGAAATACTCAAGCAAAGTACCTCAAAATTGCACCAAATGTATTGAGTTCCCTTCCTGTTTATAAGTGTTACACTTTGGCAAAGAGTCAGATGTTGAAAAAGGTAACTACTTGCAGTTAATTCAGATATTCAGAGGTCACAGCAGAAAGCGTGCACAGCTCCAGTTTCCTTGAGGCGGATAGTTTCATGCTCTACAGTTACGTCTCATTTACTTCTCTAAATAACAAATCGTCCTCAAAGACTTCAGGTTCTAAACTCCTGACCGACTTTCTGCGTTTCACCTCAGGCCTCGGCACAATTAGCTCCAGAGTTAAAGAAAGAAAAGTTCAGCTATTATTGATCAAGTAGAGACAAGTCTTTAATCAAAGGAGAGAATTTGGCCGGGCTCTGGCTTTTGATGCGGGGAGCTTTCTTTAGAAAAGGCTGAGAGAGGTTTTCCAGCCCCGGCTTTAGCGGCCCTCTGCTGGGCTTAAAGCTGCAATTATGGCTGCAGCTTCTCGGCTTTCTGCTGCTGCTGACAGGCCGCTTCTACAGCCTTCACTGATTCCCCTCTGACAGCTATCAGGATTACCAGGACAGCAGTAGTGGCTGTTGTTATTTTTCTGGAGACACATTAATAGTATTTTAATTTAGCTATTATAGGCCCACTGCAAGTACCACTGATTCACTGTTAGAGGAGTACATCTCTCAGTGTGAAGTCACTGGCTTTAACTCCAGTTCAAAAATCATTCACAACTGTACTACACACGTTGTTTTTTGTCTTGTTAGCATAAGTCAGCCACACTGAGGAGTTGTTTGTGTGTATTTAGTTTTTATAAATATATATTCTACTGTATATTTTTTATAAGAACTTCAAAACATCCACAAAGTCCTGAATTTAGTTCCATTATTGTCCCTGATGGGTTTTAAAAGTAATCAAAACTGGATCAAACACTGCAGGTCTGAATAATCATCCGAGCAGAAAATCATCAAATCTTTAAAAAAAAAAACACTTAAAGGTAAAGGGTAATTTATTTATGACCTTCCTGTTTACTTTATTTTGAAAAACCACTTGACCGTTTGAGTACAATACAGTAGCATTACACTCTGCATAGCTGCACATTTTCATTAATACCAGTTGTCTCTGAGTTTCTGTTACTGTTTATAATAATATTAATCATTGAGTCAGACAAATATTTCGTCATCTTTTTCTTATTATGCAAACATCCCTCAATTAGGGAACATGTACTGATTTGTGGCTCAATGTGTTTTACCAAAGAACAGAATTAGTTTACATTTGATTCGTCCAGATCTTCTGGGAGGTTTGAACAAAAGTGTCTTCTCCCAGAGGGTATCCTTAATTGGAACTAGTTTTCACTGAAAAAGTAGTCCCTATGAAAGCTGTGCAGTTTGGATTAATTTATCTGTGATTTACCCAGAGCTCAGGGGAATTTGTTTCAGGAAAACGATGATCAAGATGTTGTTAAAATGTTATGTTGGAGTGATGTTAGCGCTACAATCAAAATTCAATTCACGTTTATTATAATAGGGACTTGGGGAGTGGAAGTGGAATCCCAAAACCTGGAAAAATCAGACAAACGTTTCTGCATGCCATGTTTTTTCTATTTGAGTGAAATTCCCCTTTAAAGTATGTCTTTAAGCTGTGATGTTAAGTATGGGATGGTGTGATTCATCCAAAATAAACACACACATTCCATTAGCCATTAAAAAGAAAACAGTCTGTGGATGAGCTGCAGCCAGCAGTAAAGGTCAAAGGTCAGAGCCTCAGCCCCTCAGAAGTCGTTCAGTTCCTGCCAGCTACGTCAGCTTCGTCTGTTTTTTGGTTTCTGACACCGACATGTGACGCTGACCTCTCGCCCTCTCCTCCCTCCTCAGGTCTGGTTTAAGAACCGGCGGGCCAAGTGTCGGCAGCAGCAGCAGAGCAGCAACAGCGCCAAGGTGAAACCCATGAAGAAGAAGTCGTCTCCGACCAGAGAGAGCACCGGGTCGGAGAGCAGCGGCCAGTTCACCCCGCCGGCCGTGTCCAGCTCCGCCTCCTCCGCCTCCTCCACGTCCTCCTCTTCCGTCTCCTCCGGCCACGTTGGTCCCGGCCTGATTAGCACATCTACCTCCGTCACCACCCCGGTGTCGTCCATCTGGAGCCCGGCGCCAATCTCCCCGGCCCCGGCGCCGCCTACACTTCCCGACCCCGCCGCCCCCACCAGCGCCTCCTGCATGCAGCGCTCAGTATCGTCCTCAGGGGGCGGGGGCACGCCCTCCTACCCGGTGTCCTACAGCCAGACAGCAGCGGCGTACAGCCAGGGTTACCCCACCTCGGCGTCAGGCTCTTATTTTGGCGGGGTGGAGTGCGGCTCCTACCTGGCGCCCATGCACTCCCACCACCACCCACACCACCAGCTCAGCCCCATGACTGGTAGCTCCATGTCGGGACACCCGCACCACCATATCGGCCAAACATCAGGGCACCACCACCACCACCACCACCCGTCGCACCACCACCAGGCGTACAGCGCGCCCGGCCTCTCCTTCAACTCCACAGATTGTCTGGATTACAAAGAGCAGACGGCGGCAGCCTCCGCCTGGAAACTCAACTTCAACGCCTCCGACTGTTTGGACTACAAAGACCAGGCGTCATGGCGCTTCCAGGTGCTGTGACCTCCTGAGTCGCTCCTCCTCTTCCTCTTCTTCTTCTTCTCTGCTTACAAAGACGTTCTCTTTTTGTTGTTGGTGGTTTATTTTTGAAGATCTAATAGTAGAGACATTTTAAGAAAGTTTATTTGTGAACGAACTGAAAAGGCGCACAGGTATCTGAAGCCTCGGGTTTTCTTCGGCGGATCGACTCGTCCTGGATTATTTTTCTACTCGAGAAAAAAACGGACCAACTCTTGAAGGCCTTTCGTAGTAAAATTTCAGTGGAACCTGCAAGATTGTGCAGTCTTGGATCATCTCTCTGATCAATCAATAACTTTGGGATTATTCTTCGGAGAAATGACGTGAACAAATCGGACTCTTGAGCGGGCTCGATGCTGCTATGATTTCCAGGCTGATGTTCATTTCTATCTGATTTCCAACTCTCATCTTGTTCAGACACGCGTCGTCCAGCCTGTGTTGTATTTTGGAGATTGAATTGCAGCACTTGTTTATAAAGGTGAAAGATTTTTGCTATCTGTTCTTTGCGGAGGAAAGGAAATGAAAAATGTGAAATTAGACACGCAGTCAGTATTCCATTGAAATTTGAAAATATGTACATTCATGTCTTTATAATAAAGTCTTGTTAAAACATGAGCAGTCCACACTTATTTCTACGATGATTGGAGTTGGCATCGTCAACTGAGTCGTTCCCATCATGACGCAATCATTGCGGCTTTAAAACAAATGACACTGAACTGGTTTAACTGGTTTTAAAGTGTAAACAGAGCCACATGAACAACTGCTGGATTGTTATTGATCACAACCAGCAGCTCCGACCTGCAGGATTGAATCGACTGTTTGTCCGTGCATTAACCACATACAGTGGTATGCAAAAGTTTGGGCACCCCTCTGAGATTTCATGACAATTTGCTTTTCCTTTATAATAGAAGATCACAGCAACAACATTTGTTTTCCTACAAAGATGTAGACGTTTTAGTGTTTTCCAGACCAAAATTCTTAGGGTAGCATTACATAGTTTTATTATAATAAAATAAAATGCAAAAAATGGGATGTGCAAAAGTTTGGGCACCCTTATAAATAGCATTCATTTCAACACCTGTACGGATTTATAGCTGACAGGTTGCTGCACAAAATTGCTTTGATTAGCTCATTAGACCTTCAATTACAAAGACAGGTGGAACCAATCATGAAAAAGGCTATTTAACATAGGTAATAGCTGGCTGTGCCTGGCCTAGGTTCTTTCTTAGGGAGTGGCAAGATGGGGACCTCAAAACAACTCTCCACTGACCTGAAAGTTAAGATAATCCAACATTATAAATTAGGAGAAGGGTACAAAAAATTATCTGACAGGTTTAAACTGTCTGTCTCCACAGTCAGAAACGTAGTTGTGAAATGGAAGGCCACAGGAACAGTCCGTGTGAAGGAAAGATGTGGTAGGCCGACAAAAATAGGGGAAAGGCACAGGCGAAGGATGGTGAAAATGGTCACAGAGAAGCCACAGACCACCTCCAGAGAACTACAACAACATCTGGCTGCTGATGGTGTAGTTGTTCACCGTTCCACAATCCAGCGTACTTTGCACCAGGAAGAGCTCATTGGAAGGGTGATGTGCAAAAAGCCTTTCCTGAGTGTTAATCACAAGAAGAGTCGCATGAGGTATGCAAAAGCACATCTGGACAAGCCAGAAGCATTTTGGAACAAAATACTGTGGTCAGATGAGACCAAGATTGAGTTATTTGGTCATAACATGAACAGGTATGCATGGCGAAAAAAACACACTGCATTCAATGAAAAGAACTTGTTGCCCACTGTAAAATTTGGTGGAGGATCTATCATGTTATGGGGCTGTGTGGCTAGCACAGGTACTGGAAAACTTGTTAAAGTTGAGGGCCACATGAATTCCTTACAGTACCAGGAGATTCTTGACAAGAATGTTCTAGAGTCAGTCACAAAGTTGAAGCTACGCCGGGGTTGGATTTTTCAGCAGGACAATGATCCTAAGCACCGATCAAAATCCACCAAGGAATTCATGCAGAAGCACAGGTACAATGTTCTGGAATGGCCATCCCAGTCCCCAGACCTTAACATCATTGAAAATGTATGGATTTATTTGAAGAAGGCTGTCCATGCACGGAGGCCAAGAAACCTGACTGAACTGGAGACGTTTTGTGTGGAAGAATGGGCCAAAATACCACCTGCCAGGCTTAAGGGACTTGTCTGTGGCTACAGGAGGCGTCTACAGGCCGTTATTGCAGCAAAAGGAGGCAATACTAAATATTAATGGAATTATTTCTTAGGGGTGCCCAAATTTATGCACATGCCTATTTTTGTTTGAATGCACATAAACATGTTTCTGTTTGACCAATAAAAGTTATTTCACTACTGAGATGTTTCTGTTACCATAAGGTATAACATATGTTAAAATGAAGTTGCTGCTTCAAAAGCTCAGCAAGTGACAAACTGATGCAGTGGTTTTCCTAAGGGGTGCCCAAACTTTTGCATACCACTGTAACTGCAGAAGCCATTGGGGATTAGTTACGCTTTGATCCGTAAATAAATGAATGTCATTTTTAACCTTCATGTAATGTTCTATTTGTCATTTAGGATGGCTTAACATGCATAGTTGCACAATCACACCTGGTATCTGCCCAGAATAAACACCGTCTGATTTTGAGCAGTCGAGGGATTAAATGCTCAGTTTATAATTCTGATTTTACTCCAAATTAATTCCTTTTAATGAAACTTCCACAACCCAAAGTAAAGGGTTCCTCAAATCTAATTGGAGAACTTTGACATGCATGACCAAAAGTTCTTATAGTGTGTCTTATGTGAGGAGGGAGTCCAAAATGAAGGAACCTACAGTCTCTTATTAGCTGAGTGTTACTTTTTATTTAGTCTCGTCTGTCAGTACAAACTGCACAGCAACAGAGGCATGGTTAACAGTGATAAATAGCAACCGAGCTAACAAACATCATCCCCCGGCGTTAATAAATGATGTCCCCATGCAACAAATCTGTACGTCATTTAATGCAGTTTGTTTAGATTCAACAGAAATACTCTTCTACCCTAACCCTAACCCTAACCCTACCATACAAACGTAACTTATTTCAAACCAGACAATTATCTTTTACCAAACTTAACCGGTTGCTGTTTTTTTGCCCATTTTCTAACATCAAAAACTTGTTTAAAATGCAAACTGTAACGCAGAGGAAAACAAGTTTACCTTGAAACCAAAATTGAGGATGCAGAATTGTTGTATGGCAACTTCCTTAAGTAGGAAACAGGGTTACATTCAGGGAAATAAAGGGCTTTGTCTGTTACCTAGCTGCTAAATCAGCAGCTATTAATATAAGTAGGCACTAAACCAAACACACCGTGTCAGTTTCTATTGTTACCTTGCTAATAGAAAACATTTCGAGCCGTAGCTGCTCTAAAAAAATGTAAAACCAAGGCAGTTAAAATGCAAATTGTCTTTGGCTAGGTATTTTTAGATTAGCCAACAAACAGTTTATACAGGAAAAGGAGAAGATACTCAGAACAGAAATATAGACTTGGAATAACTTATTACTCATAAATGAA